>NW_025110011.1:413923-481120 GCF_011392965.1 Frieseomelitta varia | reverse complement strand
AAAAAAAAAAAAGAAGAAAAAAAAAAGTAGAATTAAACCTACCGCTTCGTTCGCGTCAGACGTTGCGTTTACTTACACTGTATGTAATATGAATTACGAGTATAGTATAATATAGTAGTAGTATAATATAATATAGCATAATACAATTTAGTTTAGCTTGTCTCATAAATATTGTCTACAGTATGGAAAGTTGGGCAGCCGTGGCGCGCGTATTTGGCGTAGGAATACGGGACTCGATGCCAGGTATTGGCCGAGAGCACGGGCACGCGATGATTCGTTCCACCTGATTCGACCTGCGGAGGCCGAGGATGGGTCGAACAAACCAACAGCACGAGGAACATTTGCGACGGTACACGATTACCGCGATCAGGCGTTGCTCGGGATCCATAACGATCAGATGCGAGAAAATACGATCGACACGGTAAAAAAACGATCACGTACGGTTTACGATTATGGAATTCATAAAGTGGAAGAACGTTGTAGAAAAAGGTTGTGAGGGTTGATGAGATGTTGTAGAAAACGAACGACGGCGAAGGAGATTACACCGTTGCGTCGCAACGAGTCCGCGCTCGGCATACGCGGTACCTCGTTCTGTCGAACCGGTTAACGTGCTTCGAAGTTTATCGGCAGTGCGTAACAAAATTATCGTTAAGGGATCTTAACCCCATGGGAGAGAATCACTTAATTAAAAAGCAATAATTATACGCGTTATATAATATAAATATATGTATATACTTAAATGCATCGTATAGGAATCTACTAGGTCCGCGTATCTGGCAGTCTGATCACAATGCTATAGGAATACCCCGCTGAACTTAAAGTATATGTAATCTTATGTATGTATGTATGCATGTACGCTGTGTGTACATACGTAATGCATGTGTGTGTACATGTGTACGTTCTTCTTTTTTTTTTTTTTTTTTTTTTTTTTTGAAGTTCTGCGTATGGAAGGAAGCATTAGTGAGAAGCAAAGGACGCGCGATTCAATCGAATCGGTGTTTAATACTGTACCCTCTCCGAGGTTGCCGCATCGAAGCGGCAACGAGGGATATAATAAAATGGCTGCCTTTCTCAAAAAGGCCGAAAAGACAAACGCCAGTCGGAATAACAGGGCAATCTCATCCGTAAGCGGACGGGCATTCATTTTGAAGGGGTATCACTCGAGTTTGCATCGATGCGATGTTCAATATGTCGGTTTGAATCAACTTAGCGTTTAAAAAAAAGTTTGGTCTATGTCTGGTGTGTGTGTGTGTGTGTGTGTGTGTGTGTGTGTGTCGAGTCCAACTTTGACGAGGAAACACGAGAACCAGGTCGAAGAACGATTCCGCGATACGATGAAGCAATATTCAGTGAAATTTCGAAGATGCTTTCCCTCGTGATTTTGGTGTCCCTGGTGAGCCACACGCGCACGGCTTGACCCGTTTAAAAATATGGAACCAGTGTGACCAGAATGGTTGCTATTGGAAGAGCTCCGGATTACCGGACGGTCTTAGTCCGGCTCGGGGCAGGATGTTTTTCTAGATTCTGCGACGATTCTGCTCAAGAGAATGATCGCGTATGATACTCATTCAGATTCGGGCCTCTGTGTACCTGCTACTCGAAATTTGTTTCGGTTAGTTCCTCTAGAATTCATCGATCGTTCGAGGACTCTATCGCGCGCGATGCTGTTTGAAACACGTTCACCAGCGTGTCGACTCAAATGGAAAGAAAAGGAAGAAAAACGCCGCAGATCGCGACAGAGTCCGCGGACGGTCGATCGTCTCGCGTCGATTCGAGAAACGTATCACAACGCAATTCGATATTGGACGTAGTAGCCTATAGGGACATCGCCCCGAGCGGGAGAGTTGACACGATCTCTCGTTAATGCGCGATACATCTCGTTACGCGAAAATAATATTAATCAATTGATTAATTAATTAATTAATTAATATTCATAATAATAATTAATAATTAATAATAAACCTTAGAAAACGTTAAAAAAAAAAAAGTAGATTGAAAAATCGAGATAAAGAGGCGGAACAGTGCCGTTTTCAGAAGTAATCGTGGGTGCCACGAATAGCTCAACACCAGCCGCGTCTTGTCTTTACGTCTCACCATTCTCGATTCTTCCTGAATTCTTCTTTCGTTCTTCTTTCCCTTTGTTGTCCACACTTTCGCTCCTCGATCGTCATTACACGCGCTTTTTTCTGTTGATGTTGTACACATTCACACTCACACTCACACACACACACACACACTCTCTCTCTCTCTCTCTCTCTCTCTCTCTCTCTCTCTCTCTCTCTCTCTCTCTCTAAACCTTTCTCTCCGCGCGTGCATGTGTATATTCTTACACATATAGATATACTAATATACGTTACGATCGTTATTGGAACGTTAACCAAGCATGAAAGAAGACGGTGATGCGCTTATTTTCATTCTCAACGTTGTTCATAACGTGTGCCATATTGATCGAATAGCCGTTCCTGTAGCCTCTTTCGCACCTAAACGACGATGTCGACGGTTCTCGAACTCACGAACTCCTCAGTTAGACAAGCTCCTGCTTATAAATTTTCTCTTTGTGCATTCGTTCCATATGCCGCGCGATGTGCATCTTTTGCTTTGCCCTGTACACACAGTGAGGACATTGGAATTGGGGCTCTTTACCGCATTCCCACTTCTGATGATTTCTCAGGCTACTCTTCAGCTTGTACACTCGGCCACAGGCTGGACAATTGAAGCCTTCGGGATTCGAGGAGCTAGAGCCAAGCCCTTTGCCCAATCCTCCGCCGGACCGCCACATGATCGAAGGCACGCTCCATCTTTGCCAAGCAGCTGCCCACTTTAACCCAGTGATACTCAGGTCTTCGGCTGGAACACAGGATTCACGACTTTATTAGTATAATGTTCGTACGACCGACACGAGAATCGGACGGTCTTTAAATCCTGGAACGCGATCATTCGTTCGTTCCTTTGATCGCTCGCTTGTTCGTCCCATTGGAGATGCGGGTATCGACCAGTACCGAAGCCCGATCTCTTCATTTTTAGATTTTTTTTTTTTTTTTTTTTTTTTTTTTGTTTTTTTTTTTTTTTTTTTTTTTTTGTTTTTTTGGTTTTTTTTTTTTTTTTTTTTTTTTTGTCGTAAATGAGAACTTGCGGGTATTAAGCTTAAACGCTAAGCCGACTCGAATCGACACAATCCGACACAACTCGCGATCGTTTTCACACTTGTTAGGATGTGTACGCCTAAGCGCTGCGAAAATCATCTCCAACCTAGAACAGCGATATTACGAGGACACTGTTCATTCACTTTTTCCCTCCTCTCTTTCTCTCGTCTTTCACTTTCAAGCCTCTTTGCATTCCTAACTGTGTCCCACTAAACTATCACTGTTCGAAGCAAAAGATCAATTTCGCCGGTACCCTGAAAAACGATCGCGCTTTGTTCGACTTAGTTTCGAGAAGGAATCGTTCAAATCGATTCGTGACTAGAGAAAGCGCGGCTGTACGTTTGACTCGCACAATTCGTTCTCGAACTTGATCATCTCTACGCGATCGAAATGCGTGAATTATTATAACAAGGGAAGAGAGAATAATGCACGTTTATCGTATCCCTACGTTCGAGCCCCAAGCAGCTAGCTATAAATTTCGCATACGAAGAAGGAGCGGTATTTGTGCGTGACGAAAGAAACAGAACGTACAGTTTTAGTTAATAGAAAACAAAAAAAAAAAAAAGAACGAAAAAAACAAGAGAAAGAGAAACATAATGAAATAAGTGATCCGTGCCTTTCCGAGACCGATAGTCTGTTCCTTTCGACGCACAAGCGATAAAAGACGTGTTTCTATGTACAAGTTTCGAGAAAAGTTAGTGCACATGCTACTCCCCTAATATCGACGAGAAGATAGAGAAATCAAAAATTCAACAGAGAAATGCAATTGCGAAGAACGCGTCTGATTATAACAAGATGGATCGCAACGATGTGGTTGTCGTACGTCGAATCGTGGATCAAATACAGCGGAATGATCCCACATTTGTTCCCCTCTTCCTCCTCTCTTTCTTTTTTTTTTTTTTTCTCTTTTCGACTTCCGACTGTATTCCCCACAATTGGATGATACACTAGTACACCGATGCGATCGTTGCTTTCTACAGTAATGTACAAATATTTCTATATTTCTATATAAAGAAGGGATTTAGAGAGGTAACAAGTAGAAAGAAAGAGAGAAAGAAAGAAAAGGAGAAAGACAATATAGGAAGGGGGGGGGGGAGAGAAAATAAAAAAGAGGAATAGAAAAAAGAAATAAGAGAGAGAGAAAGAAAAATGGGCACAATGCGAAGAAGAGAATACAGTTTTGTACAAACTGTAGGAGTGAGAAGTACTCCTTTTTGAATTATGAAAGATGATATATATATATATATATATATATATATATATATATATATATATATATATATCATAATGCGTCGGAGTGATAAAATCGTTGATCCGTTAAGCTGAAACAGGTATGAACGGTTAATTACGAAAAAAAAAATTTTGTAGCGGCATTCGACCATGAGAAGTACGGAGGAAAAAAAATTGTGCAATCAACACGCGTGTAATGACAAGGTAGATGTTTGGATGACGTTCTGGTACTTTTCGTCTTCTGATACATTTATTTCAATCAAACGTACGAAATACGATTGGGCTCGCTTAAAACGTTACTAATACTAGGTCGCAAGATCATAGTGCGGTACTACGACTTAATACGCTTAAATATGATCAGTCTTAACAAAAGTTCGCTCTCGAACTCGTTCACGTTTTTTACCACGTTCGTAGAAAATAGTGTCTTACTCGTATCATTACAAAATCTAACATTTAAGGCTAACCATCTTTGTGTACTTTCTTTCTGCTCGTAATTTTTAGAAAATCGTACTTATTGTCTCGATAATCTATTACATTTACGCGCATCGATAAGGCACTAGATCGTGTGCATAATACGGCTGACGAACTACGTATTTCTACACAAGTAGTATAAACGTTTCAGTTTTATTAAAAAAAAAAAAAGAAAAAAAAATTGAAAAAAGAAGAAGAGAGAAAGAGAAAAGAAAAAGAGAAAGGGAATGTCGCAAAACGTATTAAAAATATATAAATGTTAACTATAAATTCGATGTACAATAATCCTAATGTAATATCAGTCGTTATCTTTAAACTCAATACATATGACTCATGATTGCGATTGTTTGATGCACGCTTCTAAGAATAAAGTATAACATTCTTTTGCTTCACATTGCTCTAAGTGAAGCTAATTTTGCTTGTATCAGCAACCTGAAACGTATATTTCATTCGTACAACTTTTCTCGGTGAATAAATATACATGCAATACGAAATTAAAAAAAAAAGAAAAAAAGTTAAAAAACAAATTTGTCCATGTTAAAATGCTAACTCAAGTCAATTACTAAATCGACCTAATATCACTTTGAAAAGATGCTTTTGCCATTTGTCTCGTTGCTGGTAACATCGAAAAAAAAAAGAAAGCAAGTATACGCGAATGTTACCAGTCTAACGCAAGAAATCCATGTTGTTTTTCGAATGCTGGCGCAGAGTAGGAAGGAAAAAGTAAATGGCAGACGTAAAAGATCGATCGCAATGAATTTCTGGACAATCGTAGCATAAAGTGAGTCCCCGATCGTCGATCGTTCGAGTTTTCGATCAACAGAGCTCGAAAATATCGTTCCCTCGAACTTTTCACTTAGTCGATTTCAAGCTTCGGCGTGTAAGCTAGTAAATAGGCTTCCATGTCTCCGATTTTGTCCAGGTGTTGCCGGCGGATATGTCGCAACCAATGCGCCTTCCGTTTACATCGCTGAGGACAGAACGGACATTGAAACTGAGGTTCCTTGCCGCATTCCCAATGAACGTGTCGCTGCAACGAATCTTTCCTCATGTACGATCTTCCGCATCTACTGCAGCCAAACTGTCCCGGTGGTTTCTTGCCAACGTAGTTGCAGGCCTTTGGTATCTTCAATTCGGCGAATGGTAGTCCCTGTTCCTGGATCTTCCAAGCTTGAACCGGCAAATCGCTGTTCTCCTCGGTCGCTTTGTTCTCGTTTGCATCATCTGTAATCGGGAAAAGAAAAAACGAGCTTTAGATCTGTCCTGGTATTTCGCGCCACGTCTCTGCAGCACTGTAACCGAGCACACACACTTGGTACAATACATACTGCGGTCGGAGCAAACTGATAAATCTCGCTGCATTTCGATCGGTCGATTTCGATCGGCTTAATTTCAATGAGTCAGCTTGCGAAACATAGCCTCTCATGCGCTATATAACGCATATAACGTGCTATGTATAATTTTGGTATTAATTTTATACGCGAGAACTTGCATTACGTTGCGGAACGTCGGTCGCAACATAATGATCGTTTGCAGACAAATGGAAGAACATATTCTGTTTGCCGAATCGAAAAAAAAAAAGGAAAAAAAAAAGAAAAAACGTACAGTTCTCGATAACTTGCATCGAAAGAAGGAATATATGTATTACAGAACGATCGTACAAGCATAGTACGAAACGAATCGGAAAAAAGAAATGATCCATTTAGGATTGATTAATAAATACAACGCTCCTTTTCTCATATCTTTTCATCGTTCTTCAATGTTACATTCTTTGAAGCGCGTACGAAGCGCACGATACAATATTTTACACGAATTCGAAGACGTGAGAGCGACCGTTCCAATTTCTCAACAATCCTCTCCTTATTTGCGAACGTTTATTTGTACGTCACATTCGACAAAAAAGCAATCTTCTGGTCGATTTTTAAAACCCAGTGGACCCGTTCCTTTTGACTTGCTTCCGGATGCTGCGTTCCAAGATGACGAAGGACGTTATTCTTTTGATGAGATCGATAATCGCAGAAAGCGCAACGAAATTTCTTGTCTGTGCCGCATGTGTTTCGATGGTTGGAGCAAGATTTCGAGGATTTAAAATATTTGAAGCATTTCGGGCACTGGTACGGCGTCACTTCGATTGCGAGTTTCCATCGAACCGGGCCACCTGAAAAATCAGATACCGGATGAACTACTATTCCTGTTTCAATTCATCAACTATCAGTCCTTTTGCAAAATAAATTCAGTTCAGATCAAAATGATCAAATGACAATTAAAATAATTATCAGTTGTGTTTCATTTCCGAATGAGACGAAGCATCTGAAATATATCGTATCGTACTTCATTATAAAATACACGTATAGAAATATCGTACTTTATTATAAAATACACGTATGCTATAAGAGAAGAAAAGAAGAAAAGAACCATACATCAAGAGGGACTAAATGTGATTCTGTTATGTAAGTATATGTTCTGTTATTCATTCAAAGCGTAAATTGCAAAAAAAAAAGAGCAACTACAATGCTTCATTCTTGCTTATTGCGATTAAAGCATAGCAAGCAACACATTGTTCCGCGATAAAATTAGATCTCGAGTTTATTTCTTCCTTATTTCTTTCTTCGTTATGAGCATGTAAATGGTTAAAATTGTTTAAACTTGTATTAAACTCGCGTCATTTTATGAAAACAAAAGGACGAGGATGTATGCATGTGCAAAAAAATAAGCAATTGACAATCGAAGAATGCTGATCGACTGATCAGTGTTTCTATGAAATTCATAGCTATTCTTCCTATATCCGTTTCTTATTCTTCTCTCTCTCTCTCTCTCTTTCTCTCTCTCTCTCTCTCTCTCTCTCTCTCTCTCTCGCTCACAAAGTTATATTACAAAAATATTTTCTATTATATTAAAAATTATGATCGATTAAACTCTATCGTAAATATAATAACTTGAGAACATTTTTTTGCTTTTTTTCTTTTGCTGAAAGATATTGTCATTCACGTCATAGAATATACTGTAGAATTTTTGCAAGATTTGCAATTGAGTAAGAAGAATCTTAAATCACGGCGAGAAGAAGACTCTTATGCAACCTTTTCTGACGTTTCACCAACTTGTCTCGTCTGTAAAATCTTTTCGGACACAGGTTGCAATAATGTCTCGGTTGTTCAACGTGAATCTTCATATGTGCCGTCAAATTGTGCTTGTACTTGAACCAATTCTGGCACATACGGCACATATGGCACTGATATTTTGGAGTCTGACTGCATTCAACTCGTAAATGTCGCTTCAAGCAATACATTCTCATGTAGAAACGATTGCAATTCGGGCATTTGTACTGTCCGCGCGTCGTTTGAACTGGTTGAAAGAGGCCTCGATTCTTTGGATTGGACGTTACCGATATCGCCTGTTGTACTTCGATCGTGTTCCTATCTGTTGGACAGAGCAGCCAACCTGAAACGGAAAGAAACGATATAGAAAATGTTCAGGACGATCGTTAACAACATGACCGTATTATCACGTAAACGATAATAACATCCTTGCCTGGAAAGACAGTTGAACTGAAAAATAATCGTTATTTCGTTATTCAAAGATTTCGCCAATATGGATTTATTCGTAAATTTCACATCAAACCTACGCGAAAGGTTGCGGCTGAACGGAATTCATTGGCTAACGAATTGTAAAGCAAAGTGTATAACGTAAACAATATATATATTATCGTGTAACAAATAAAAAGCACGTTGGAAAATGTAGTATTTATTCATTGAGTAAGAAAAAAATTAAATTACGCAAATTAGTAAGTAAAACAGAACGAATTTCTTTTAACATCGGTGCACTTTTCCTCGTCTATGAAAAAAGTGTCTATGAAAGAAGCAGACAATCATATACAAAATATGATTCTGGCGTATAATTTCAGTCAACGACAATGACATAATACAAACGGATAGCGCTAAACTTTTCTCTTCAGTTGGCATGCAAATACATTCATTGCATCGTTCTCCTTTCAATTTCACTACAAGATTAAACTTTGATCATTGATCAAAAATAATCGCTGACATCTTGTTAAACATTCCTAACATCATTAATATATGATATTGTCTCGCAAGATCAAACAAAATCTTTTAGAAAAATAAATAACGTCAATGTGAAATTTTTGAACTGCGGATTATTTGGAGTGTGGTCCATTCCTTAATGCGTAAAGGCGTAATCGGTGATAACGGATAGCATAGAACAAGCGTGGAAAGAGTCAAAAGCCGTAACGTCTCTTTTCAAGCATCCGAATCTCTGGTTTCGCCTGTCAAGCCGACTTATTCTCGTGTTTGAATTTAGTCGATTTCTTCACGTCCGCCACGTGTACGTTATAGTGTCTCAACAAGCTGTGTTTATGCTTGAATCTCGCATGGCATAGCACGCACTCGAACTGAGCTTCCTTTCCACACTCGAGTCTCTTGTGCCGCTGCAACGATATCACCCTTCTGTACTGTCTGCCACAGGTGTCGCAAGGATACGTCTCGAAACTGACGGGTAGCCGGTACCAATACGCTGAAAACAGAAATTCGTGGTTAGCCGGACGTTTGTTGGGAAATGTTCTTTTCGATACCAGTAGAGCCGATGTTTCGTCATCAAAACACTGTCTTTCGTCATAGACCAGATGACTGAATTTTTGTCTTGCTTGTAAATCATTAACGTTTAAAAAANAAAAAAAAAAAAAAAAAAAGAAAGAAAAGAAAACGTTAAAACATGGAGGTATAGGAAAGTGGAATAACTCTTACACTTTTTAAAAAATAACCCGCAACAAAGATTACTTTTTATTAATAATAATATTAATAATAATAATAATAATAGTAATAATAATATTAATAATAATAGTAATAATAATATTATTAATAATAATAATAATGTTAATAATAACATTAATTGCTGATAATAATCGTAATAGACATTCGTGATATCCGACTGATAAATCTATCCAAAAAGAGAGTTGGAAGTGCTAAATATATCGGAACGAGTATTCGAGAAGAACGACTTGCATTCTTTTAATACATTGTTCACATTGTGATAGAATTGAAATCAGGATGTTCAAAGGGGCACGAGGAAAAATCTGAACGCTTCTCTTTCAAATATTTAGCGTTCTTGAAAGCCAGATTACAATTGCGATTGGTTGATCGATTGGTCCTCGTGTAAAGCACGGCAAACGCAGTCGCCTCGAACTTGACGAACGGAAGGTATAAGGGAAATTGGGCACGAGTATATCCTATATTAGTTCGTAGGTCGATGCGAGCATCCGTAAATACTGATATCAAAAATACTGGACTTCGTTTAGAAAAGTCTCCCAACGAGTCCTTTTCTTCCCTCATTCTTTACACACATGTACATATATAAATAAATTTTCTATATTTTGTGTGTGCGTGTGCGTGTGTGTGTGTGTGTGTGTGTGCGCGCGCGCGTGCGTGTGTGTGTTCCTCTCTTTTTCACCTTCTCTTTTGTCTTTTTTTTTTCTTTTTCTACTGTGCATGTATATAAATCTTTATATAAAAATGGAAAATCGTTACTACTTATAAGGCTAAGAATATATATATACATTCTAATATATATATATACATATACTTGTACATACATAGAAGGACAAACGAGTCGATCTTGGAAAGAAATTAAGGAATGTTCAAGTACAATATGTATGTGTCACGCACCACTGATTAGCGAGTAATTTATATCTTTTAACGAACGCGATACTCCACCGAGAGTAAAACCGAGAGTTCATACACAGAAAATCGCGCAGCGATCGACCCTTTTGTTCGCTTGAGCAGACTTAATCCTTTCGCTAAATTAAGACAGGAGTACGTCCTCCGCATTGGTAAATTCATCTAAAAGTATAACGATTCTTAAAGATAACAACATTGGCTCTATGTGGCTCTTCAATCGTAAAAGAGCAAAGAACTTGCGCAGTATCAAATTGGACGTTTCGTTTGTTGGTTAGACATATATCATCTTATTACGATATTATTATTAAGTATTTCGAGCGATTACGATTGCTACGAAATCACACGTTCGAAATGCGATCGCGATTCACAAAGATTCGCAGCAAACTGAGAAGAAAGAAAAACTATACTTTTTATTTTAAATTTTACGACCTATCGTCATCCACGTATGTATATCTTTCACTTTGCTACCAGTTTTAGTTTTGTTCGCGTTATACATCTATCGAAATATAGAAAAATATCAAATAAAAATATCAAAGTTGCATTTCAATAGAGGACAAAGTTGAAAGATTTGGTATTCGTTATCGTCTATCGTAAATCTAAGTATTTTCAGGTAACCGATTTTCTGAAGATATATAAATGCTCACGATAAATACACGATTGCTCTATGTCTAAAATTACTTTTATATATATAATATATGTGCGTGTGCGCGTTTGTATAATATGTAAATATATATATAAATATATTTCTTTTCACTTCAGGTTTGTCAAAAAGGCACTGTCGTCGCTTATCTCTATTACATTTGGAATGATTTATGATTTCATATGTATTATTTCTTCAGTTCCATTTACCTTGTATTTTAACACGAAAACAACTTAGTTCCTATAAAAAAAAAAAAGTATATAAAAGTACTAGTAAGATGTATGTTACTTCAAGAAATTTCAAAACTGGTAACACGATCGTCAGTTCTATTTCAACGTTAATTTGTGTGATCAATCAGTGATAAGTTTTGTTTTACAAAATTATTTTCATCCTACGATATCTTGAGACTCGAATGTATTTTTTTTTTTTTTTTTTTAGAACAAATCACTCATGGTGGCATCTTATACGAAACGTATTTCAATTTAAGTTGATTGCAATATGGTTGTTGTAGCTATTAAATACAATACCTGTACAATATATGTATAATGATTAAGGAGACATTAAATGATAATCCTAATTCGATCTCTATTTAATTAAAAATGCAGGAAAACGAAAAAATTAAAAGCACAACTAGTCATTGATCTACTAATTCTAAGAAACGATTTCTATAGGATAAAGATTAAAGTTTAAATCTTTAAATAATAGTAAATAAATTGAAAATTATATTAGGTACCCAAAAAGTTATTGCCGATTTTTGTTGAACACAATTTTAGGGATTTTTCTAATTAACGGGTTTTTTAGAAGTGGGAAAAACTGTACTACCGCTAACATCTATTGCGATAGATTAGAAAGAGTTCAAGAAAAATTACGGAAAAGAACAGCCAGTATTGATAAACAAGAAGAAAGTTTTGTTTCTGACCTCGCGTGGCAAGCATGATAGTGGAACTTGAATTGATGAGATTGTGTCCCATCTACCATATTCGCCAAATCTTTTATCAATAAATTTTTCACTTGTTTCTGAGCCTGGACGATCTATGAGGGACAAACAATTCAATAATAAAAAGTGTCAAGATTTTTCCGCGGCAAAGCAACAGATGTTTATAAAAACGGCATTTATAAGTTGTTAATCTTTGGGAGAAAGTTATAAAATATGATAGTTCACATTTTAATGCACGAAAAAAAAAGAAACAGTAAAAAATTTTCTGGATACCTGATACAGCCGAATAATTAACATTACAATAGAGCCGAAATTTTTAATAAATTCTTATGCTGAGGTAACAAAGTACTTTTTTTTTTTTCACAGTTTCTTCGTTTGCTGTTTACATGCCTGAATCGAATCGAACCCTCCAGTGAGAAGTAAAACGAAAAGAAAGAAAAATGGCGCGGAACAAAAACAACTGGAAAAAAGGAAGAAACTGAGCAGAACTCGATAAAAACGAAATTAACTGAATAGAAGAAAATCAGGTGAGAGGTACGTCGAATCAAAACAAATGAAACAAAAGAAAAAAGAAAAAAAAAAATTTAAAAAAATAAAAAACACGTACATATATACGTTATACGATCCTTATCAAAACGATCGTGTAAATCGGCGAAGATCCGTGGCTTTTTAGGCACCTTCATCGTACTCGATCTTTTGATGATGACGCTTGTAGTGTACTGTCAAATTGCCACGCTGTCTGGCCTTGTAAGGGCACATGGGGCATTGAAAAGCTGGAGGCTTGCCTCCGCATTCAACCATTTCATGCCTGCGCATCGTGCTTTTCCATCTATAACCTTTCCCGCAAAACTGGCACCTAAACTTTCGTTGTTGTTCGTGCGGTACACCCATATACACAACACTAAGGTCACAAGGCTGCGGTAGTACCTCGAACGAGTCAGGAAATACCACTTCGCGAGTAGACGTACGCGCGCCACCACCATTGTCGTTTCCGCTGTCGTAGCTGTTACTGTCCCACGTATTGCTGACGCGTCTGCTTGCCAGAACGACACTGCTTCTTGTTGTTGCGGCGCTCGACGTTGAAGGACGCCCCCTCTTGCTCGTTTGCTGTTGTTGCTGTTGTTGTTGTTGCTGCTGTTGTTGTTGCTGTTGCTGCTGCTGCTGCTGCTGCTGCTGCTTGCAATCCGACCGTAACAACGACAGCAATGCAACCATTCCTGCAACAGGTCCCGACGCCAAGCGAGACGCGAGATCGTGGTAATAGGTTATTTTACGAAATTAAAACAAAATCAACGAGAAACAAAAACGCAAATTAAAAAAACGGACGGTCGTAGGTAAGAGAGAAGGAGAGAGGTGTCAGGGAGTTGCGAAGTTTCTTCTCGTTCGATGCACGAATAGTTATGCGGCAAGAGAGATCAGTGAGATTAAACCCGTAACCAACCCAACACATAACGTATCAGCCAATAGCCCCGAGAAATATAAGTGCGCCCAGTGGTAAAATTTTGTCATGTTTATGTGAATAGGCGTGATATGTTTTCAAAGTAGCGGAAGAAGATGGAGAGATTTGGATTCGCTCGCAACTAAGTAAATCCGAAACATGGTAATAAATCAGCGTTTGCTCGGTATTTCGTTCAGATCGATCCGGGCAATTTTCATCGAACCGTGTCTCTCCAGCTTCCTCGACTTTCCTTCGTCGATGAAAAGATGCCAATTTCCAACCCTCCACAGTAAAATAATCAAACAGGATGTTTCGGTCGTCGTAAAATGACTTGGATTCGTGATATATTGAAAACTGTATCTATTAATGTACAAATATTTGTGAAATATTTCGTTGTATTCGATGAATTTACATTGCACGTGTGTTGTTTTGAAACATGTACATATATTCTTAGGAGAGGAAAGAAAGACAAGTAATTCGTTTACACCTTTAAATGCAAGCAACCATTATACGTTTATGTATAGCCTACATTTCAAAAATAACTTTTTTCCGACTGGGATGATCTGGTCTCATATTAGAACGCGACGCTTGCGCAAAATGTGTTATACGATGTCCTGAAACAAAACAACGTATCGATATATTTAGTGGTAATTTCGAGGCATCTGCGTGGAAAATATATATCTCAGAGACAAGGATACCAAATACAAAGATTCTATCAATATCTTTGAATATCTGTAATTAAACGAACGATTAGCCATCTCTTCGGACTCTTATAATTTCATGTTCGAAACAAAAACTAACAAAAATCAATGTAGAAAATGAACAGATAGTTGCAAAAAACGCATACGTGATTATCCATGCATTATTTATTATAATTCTGAAATTATAAGGATGGATTATAATCAGGAAGAGATACGAATAGTTTTCATTCGTACCGAACATATTTCTGTACGTGTGAGAGTTCGTTTTATTTCTTGGAGAATTTCGTGGTACTTGTTGAAAAACGTGACGCATCCTGGTCGCAAAAGATAGTGATACCGTGTGATTCTAGCTTATTTATTTACATAATTATTGAGCAATTTGCTATGCCTGTGTGCCACGTGAGAGTCCAAATTGAATTTCCTCTTTGAGCTGAAGCGGCAGTAGGGACAATGAAATTGTGGAGGCATGCCGCATTCAAGTTTCAAGTGCCGGTACAGTGAAGAGGCGTTCGAATAGACCTTCTGGCACTTTCCACAGGGATACATCCTTCGCGGCTTATTCGTTGTCCTAGTCGAACGATGTAGCCAGAAATCTGTGAAAAATCATTGCATTAGCAGGATCATACGGGTGAAAGAAAGACGACATTCAGTAAGAAAAAAAAAAAAACGAAAAGGACACTTCCGATTTTATATTTTATATATATTCATAGGGGATTTTTTCGAGAAAAATTTGCAAATAATGAAACAGCAAAAACAAAACAATGAAAATCAGAAATTCAAGAGGGAAAAAGAATTGTGACCGTTCAACGCGAAAAACATATTGAACCTTATGTCCACGTTGTGACAAGCTAAACAAATTGGTTGGCTCGATGTAAATGAATAGAAGGAAATAAATGAGACACCCCTGCGTAAAGTGATCTGAAAAGAGAATCGAAAAATTGTTCTTCACACCGCTACAATACACCATGCTAATTGTCTTTTTCGACAGCTGCAACGCTTAATCGCCGATATAATCGTAACGCATTGGCCTTTCGTATCAGAATATAATATAACATTTATTTCTATAAAAAGATAACCGCAATAACAAGAAGAATGATCGCGCAGGAACATCGTGCGTAGATGGCTCGATTTAGTCAGATCGCAACAACAATTACAAATATCGAGAGCTTGTATGGTATACGAGGCGAATCAATTGTTAACGTTGTAGAGCATTTTGTAGTGAATCTGTCGGATGAATTCGCCGTTTCCAGAAGTTAATAGAACGGGCCAACATTCCGGGCTCTCTCGCACATGCCGATGCAAAGACTTCCTCCATTTGTACGATTTCGAGCAGGCCAAACAGGTGTTCCATTCTGAAAAAGAAACGCGTTCGTTCCGTCAATGATACGCTCGAGTGGATTTCACCAAAAGATACGTGTGGACGTGCTTTAAAATCTCGCGATTATGGTGTCGCGTTCGATCGTTCCCTCGCGTCTTACAGAAACCAAACGACTTACATTACATTTTACTGGGTGTTTCGTGTGCAAAAATGATTCGGTGGAAACCAGAATTCGACCCAAGAGACTCAAGCTTTCGTTTTAATCAATGAACGTCCAAGAAATCGAGAGTTCGTTTCGCAAAGGAAACGTCTATGTACACGTTACATATGTATATGAACGTTGATATGTTGACCGATGGGATGGGACAACAATCGTTACGAAAGTCGATATATCGTTAACACTGATCGTTTGTTTGTTACAAAAAACATCATCCGATGCAATCCTTTGGACTATATGCATATCACCCTCTTGCTCGATCGTAATTTCAGCGTACATTTCATAGAAAAAACTGACAATCTGTATTTATCTTTAATCAGCTGATTCAAACGTATATAATTTCTCGAGTTTGTCCGACAGTTTACTTTGGTCAATAATTGTATATATTTACAAAGACGGCGTACGCATGCTATTGAGAAAAATTTATATCGTACTACACAAACGGTCCTTCGTCAAGAAATAAAATAGAAAAGCGCACATTGAGAGATATGTACGTCGAGAAGATTAATTTCAAACAGATTACCTTTAATAAAAGAAAGAAAAAAAAAAAATGTTTACCGGACAAGAATGATACACATGCGAATGTACAATCCGATAATAAAGCTTTATCGATGCGCATGCACATGCGTATCGATACAGGAATATCGAATCGGATTGGCAATGTCTCCTTCAAATAGCAATGGTGTCCAATTTCACAGAAGGAACCGTACGATTTCACAACTAGTGGCTAAAATTGAGTAGTTCCTCGAGCGTTCGATTAGAATTTCGTTGGACACCGTCCAGAGCTCCTTGCTTTAACCGTGTTGTGTTTCGATAAATTACGTAGATCGTAACTTGGTCCTCATTGAATAATAAAGACATTGATATCTCAGTGTCTAGCTGCATTCCTCCCTCCTGTGTCTCATCAATTAGCTGTAATAATACGTAGTATACGTGTACGCGAGTGACTGATTTCCAATTAGACAATCTGCAAAAAAAAGAACAAAAAATCATAAACTTCGATTAGTCCAAGTCCGAACATGGATTGATTGATATCTTTTTTTTTTTTTTTTTTTTTGCAAACACTTGCAGTTACTTATCACCGTGACAATTAGTGACAACTGTACATATTTGCCTTTTTTCATCTTTCAACACGTATCGCGTGCACGCGTACATAACAATCGTGTAACAATCAAGAGACAATAACAATAACTAACGCACGACGAAGAAAAGACAGCGTGGTGTGTAAAGTTGCGTTTAATTCGATTTAGGTCTCATGCATTCGTTAATAGTTTTGCATTGATCGCCACACCGAGACGAGATTAAATGAGAAACAAGGAAAATATACGTGTACGGTTCGATCGTTGTTTCGATAACGCTTTATTAATTGTTATTTATCTTAGAACGATTGGCCTGTGTTGGTACAAATATCAAAAACGTTTCAATTGGAACATGAATAAGTGAGTTGATCTGACGTCACGCTTCTTTCTTGTAGCTCGGTTTGTCAATTCGACGTGCTTGTTCAATACACCGTTAGACCGATACAAAATTTATTCTGCGCGTCGTTTCTTCGCGTTACTTTTCTTTTCGAACCGTTGCAGGTTTATCGTTGATGTAAGAAGATACAGTACGGAAGAAAGAGAAATCATTCGCGAGAAACGATCCGACTCGTTCGGAAATTAGGTCACTTCAAATCTTGGTCACGCAACCGTGGTCTTTCTTCAGGTGATTGAGCAGGTTGAACTTCATAGGCATGATGCTGTGGCAAAACGGACACGTGTACAAAATTCTGCCGCACTCCTCTCGAACGTGCCGATTTAAAGCCATTCTCGATCTGTACGCTTTCTTGCACTCGCAGCATACGTGGAAACCTGAAAGGAAGGAAGAAAGAAATCTTTGAGTACAGCACAGTGTTCCGTTCAATGCCGATTTCACGAATAAGCTGCCTCCCCGCAAAAGCATCGTCAAAGCATACTATTTCCTTTCTTTTTTTTCCCCTTCTTTTTAGCTGCCTTTCTCACCTTGTGTGGTTTCATTTTCGTGCGCTTTCTTCTTTCAGATTTCATTTGAATTCTTTCGTTAATTTCATCGGTATACATTCCAAGTTCCCCGTATCTTCACAATCCTACGCTTCCAACACATTTTCCTACACCATATACATATCGAACGTAATATACATATACACACCATATACATTACTTAACGTAATACGGGGTGTCCATAAAGTCTCTTTGCAATTTCGAAAATTTGGCAAACGAAAGACAAATAAGTGGAAATTATTACAAAATGAGACGTATATATTTAAGTTTTTTTTCTTTTTCTTTTACCTCATTTAATACACCTCTATATGGACATCGTTAGTTGCATGAAGCACATCAAGACGACGGTACACGATTTCTTTCCACGTTCGCTGTAGCACTTTCATCAATGGTGGCAATGGCATCAGTGATCCTCTGCTTTAGATTCGTGATATCTCGTTCGTATATCTTTGTTCGATACACGATATTTTTAACACAACACCTTGTGGATGTCCGTAAAGCATCTTTACAATTTCAAAAATTTATTACAAAGACAATTGATAAGATATCTTCGTCAGATTTGTTCTATATACTCAGTGGTTATCAAGATTTTTATCACATTGCATTTCAGGTATCCTGTTGATGAATAAGATACTGTTAAATGAACCCCTTACAAAATGGCTATTTCTCAAGAGAAGGCACAGTGTCTCATCATGGACTCAGCGAAACTTCAGAACCAAGTGTGGAAGAGATCCACCGTCACGTCCATCAATTCGTACATGGCACAAGAAATTCATGAAGACAGGGACAATGTTCGATAAAGGAAGAAGTGGACGACCAAAAACATCGATCGTGTAAGAAATCAAGTACCGTCTTGATGTGCTTCGTGCAACTAATGGTACCCATATAGAGCTGTATTAAATAAGGCAGAAAAACTTAAACATATACGTCTCATTTCGTAATAATATCCACTTATCTGTCTTTTCATTTGCTTTTATAATAAATTTTTGAAATTGTAAAGAGACTTTATGGACACCCTGTACAACGTAACGAAATAAAAACGTTATGTAGCATACGTTTCATTTATTAACGAGCACACATTTTTCATTAAATAATAATTTCGTCAAATAATAAATAAGAACAAGGTATACATAATACGTTCCATTGCGTTCTTATTTTGTAGGAAAATATTTAAAAAGCATCGTTTCCATCGACATAAATGAGGTCGCCGTTAATTCAAAAACAATTATATACTAGAGAAATGAGGTCGCCGTTAATTCAAAAACAATTATATACTACATCGTTATCGAGCATCACCGATCGTTAAGGAATACTTCGATAGATTAGCATTGCGCAGACAAATTCTTCGCGAATTTCCTCGGTAATCGAGTAGTCTCGTGATTCAGCGCGGCGTCAGAGCAACTTTTAGCCCTGAGAGAGCTTGATCGGTGCATGACTCGCGTTTTAACGCGGCAATCTTGTCCATGTTTCAATCGTAAGTGACGAATAAGACTGTCCCTTCGATTCATCAGGCGAAGACACTGAGGACACTGATACTGCTTCCTTCCACACTCCTCTCGTTCGTGTCGCACCAAGCTTTTCTTCCACTTGAACGTCTTGCCACAGGAACCACATGGATAAACGACAACTGAAACATGTAAAAGGAATTATTCGTTATTACGTATCGTGACAGGAATTACGTATCGTCAACCTTTGACGTTATACCCATCTGTCGTTGAACGTGATCGTTTCAACTTTTATTTGGCATCTATTCTAGAAAAGGGGTAAAACAGAAAAGAAAAACGAGAAGGGGGAATGGGAGAGACGTAGGTCGTCACGAGAGAGAAAAAACCCCGCGTTGTCAGTTACCTAAAAAAACAAAAAAAAGATAGTTTCTCCGATTGTTTGCGATACTCTTCTGTTTCTTTATTTTTGGCATTACGAAAATACATGCATTTACGAATAGCAGAGATTAGGTGTTCGCGATGATCGTGTCGTTCGTGCTCGACGAGAAGCAACGCAGTACGAGCCGAATGCTTTGTATTTATACAATCTCAGCTTTCCTTAACTCTAAGCAGTGTAAAGTCAATCACGCGTTTGCATAATGAACAACTGGCGAACGGTTTGATTTAAAGTTACAGAGAAAAAGGAGTATGCTGTCGGAACGTGGCTCCAACCGTGTTTCCGACATAGGACATATGAGACGTGTTGAAGAAACGAGTCGAACGATATCTCCACAGTCCAATGGTGTTCGTACATAATTTACCAGTGTGTTTTATAGATAAAAATATAATTAAAATTTTACGTAGCAAAATATTCATAACTGCACGCTATCTATGCGTCGTCGACTAATTTTTATTACTAATTCCTTCAAATAGTTACTTTTGCATTGTAAACTTTCGTTTTCAGACGACCTTGAAATGTGTTGTCAAAACTATCACTCTCAACTGTTTGCTGTAGATATAATGGGTTTTTAGTCTTGGTGTTCAAAAGTTATACACAAACATATTTTTGGTATCGTATATGTACTATTTTTCTATATTTTATATAAGACTGAACTCATGTTAGATATAATAATTATTACAAATTATACTTGCGTCAGTGAAATTGCACCATTATTGACATTTTTAACCACTTCTAATCCATTTTATTATACCACGGGCTGCCATCACATGTTTATTCCTTTTTATTTAAAAAATAACTTATTGCAATTTTCATTATTTCTTTCATGCAGCATTATTAAGGTATTAAAACAGATAATTACAATTAATAAAGAGGTAACACATCGACAGGTTCACTCGATATGTACCATATGTAATTTTATGTGACGCGAAAGCTAAGACTGAACATCCATTATATATATACAAAATTGTTAATAATTTTGTCAACATATTTCAAGGACGTTGAAATCAATGAAAAGGTAACCATAAAAGGTAACAATAAATTGACCCTTATTTCGTATTAAATTAAGAGAAAGAGTATTAATGCATTTAATGTTTCTTATGAAGCATTTATGGACTTTTTGCTCACCTAGTTTTATTGTTATCTATAAAAAAAAACAGCGGCAAAAATGTACGATATAGTATTGGACACGAATGTTTTCGTATTTGGAACACAATCAAGACCAACGATGCAAATATACATATGTGTATACATCAGGAAAGGATGATTTCCGTTTTGTACAGTTTAAAATACGACACAAATTGTATTTTTAACGATTTTTCGTGGTAAAGACATGATCAAACAATGCAATTTCTAAACTGAAATCGAAAACGTAACAAACATTCTCCCAACGTTCCCAACATTTCCGATGCAACGTCTTCCTCTTCGTCCAATTTCAAGCGCGCACGCTAGCCGAGCCGTAACCACGTCCGTTATTTACTTCCCACCGATCAATCGTAACGCAAAGATCCTGTTCAAGATCCGAAGAAAAACAACTTCTAATTTAACATTAGCAATCCAAAAAGAAAGCAGAAAAGGCGTAAAAAAAAAAAAAAAAAAAAAAACGCCAAAGTCGCGAGAAGTAAATTACGGAAGTGACTCTGATGTGGATCAATGATACCAAAGCAAGAACGAACAGGAGGACTCTACATGGTTTGCTTCTGCTTATTTCGTCGTCGATCCGAAAACCATTCAGGCAGGCACGAGGAAACTTCGTCGCGAATTAAGGCAATCGGACACCGCGTCGACACGAGACGCGGATCGAGAAACACTCGATGCGATGGGTTCAGGTGTTCGGCGATGTGACCTTGAAGTGCTGCTCGGCCTGATGGGCGTGTAGAATGAAGGCCTTGAACGCAGCGAACGGACACAAGGGACACTTGAACTGAGGCGGTTCGCACTTGTGCTTCAAATAGTTGCTCCACATCTTGTAGAACTTGCTGCACATTGTGCACGTATAGCCGAGAACCTGGTCGCCCATGTACATCTTCCGGTAGGCTGAAAGCAAAGGGACCAAGTTAGAAATAGCTGAGCTACGGAAACGAACGAGGGAGAGAAAGAGTGGCCAGCCTTCTTCGATCGAATCGCGTCCTCTATGAAAGATATAGAGGACGATACATCTCGCCATCGCGTCGATCGCCGTGCAAATTATTCTTCGCGAACGACTCGATTCGATCGGGAGAATGAGTATCTGCGGGTATAGTTAGGAGGCCGAAGGTTAGAAATCGTCAACATAGAACGCATTCCTGCGAAATCGGTTTATTACAGAGATCAAGTGGTCGTCACTCGAGGCGCAAGCGTGATTGTAAGTGTTCATGTACTCACTGCCACGAAACGATAAGTTAAAGCGACTATCCGCAACTAGTTATCGAAATCGTTGCTTTTCGATTGTTTCTATCTTGATCCACTACTCCACCATGCTTCGGGTTATTGCCTCTCCCTATGTTTCTTCTCCATATTTGTGCGACTCCGTCGTCGATCCGTTGTTGCCATACACTGTCGAAATCACCCATCGATAGTTTCTTTACATTAATCAGTGATCATTCGTGCTGACTCCATCTACCCAAAATTCGGAGTACGTCTTATCGTACTTCGCACTGAATCTTATTCGAATTTTAGTCGAAAAGTAGACGAAACACACGGAAATCACTTGTAAGGAAGTTTCGTAGATAAATATTCACGCGTTTAAAAAAAACGGGGGAAGGAGATCAATGCTTATAAGTGCTATGGCTACGATATACTGGTTTATCACAGAACCTGGGCTAACTTGAAACATTAACCGTCAACATTTTAACACAAGTAAGAAGAGCGTCATCGAGAAATTTTCAAATTCCATCGCACAAATCGAATGTCGCCACCGTGTTTCTTGTATATCGTATAACAAAATTTATTTTACGCGATATGACGAAAACAATCCACAATGGTGGAGGTTAACTGTCAGGTTATCATTCGAACGACAGAGTTCTCTTAAAAATCATCAGAGTTCTCAGATTGTGTCATTGATCTTCGTAAAATAGGAGGACGAATAAACTATCAATTGTAAACATTGCTGTGATGTTTCTTTTTGTGATTCTCTATACACCACTTGTGAGGACTTTTATAAGGGCAAGCGTCGCACGTGAATTTTGGCTTGGCATTGATACATTCGAATTTTAGATGTCTCCAGAGTGATCGATGTACTGCATACGCCTTGCCGCAGTCGACGCAAACGAAACTCCTCTCTCGAAAATTCGAATTGCCACCTTGACGAAGTTGCTGTTGCTGCTGTTGCTGTTGCTGCTGCTGATGTTGTTGTTGTTGTTGCTGGTGCCAACTGTTCCTTCGAGCAAGTCGGTTTTCTGGCTCGAACGCAACGATGGTCTTGTAAGGCCACAACAATGCTGAAACAACAACAGCAGATTGGTTAATTGGATCGATCGACCATCGAACATCGCGAAATGATAAGTAACAGTTTTTCATCCAACACATAGATAATACGATTAACAAATTCTTTCTTATCCACGGATCGCTGAACATTCAAGAAATTTCCTTTCTCACTGTCATGTTGAGTCGATTCCACTTCGCCGAAAAGAACCTGAAAGTAACCTTCGCAGAGTATATATTTGAATCGCATCGTACATTTTTTTTTTTTTTTTTTTTTTTTTTTTTTTTTTTTTTCAGGGCACTATTAAGAAAACGAACGGTGTTGCAATCGATATATACATATATACATATATATACTTATATGTATATATATAGTTACTGTTTAGCAAACACAGATCACTACGTTCAAGAAAATGTCCACGTTCGTGATATGGTGGTAAAATCTATTGAATAATTTATTTCATTCTCGAGTTAACAAGCAACCTGAGCATTTGTTATTTATTTTGGTAAAACAGCGACGTTTACAATATTATCGAATTTGGATGACGATATACTGAAGAACGATCAAATGCATATAGTATTAATAAAAATTAATTTGTTCGGAATTTATGATACATCGATCGTATTTAACTTGAATCGAATGTGTAACTCTTTCTCGAAAGAAGAAATTTTTTAACGAACGCAAAGCGAAAAAATATACAAGAGCCTAACGGTTCAGTAATATACGTTGATTAATTATACGCGCTTGTCGTATTATTCGCTTTTTATATAAATACAACGACAATGACCACGATTGTGTAATCGTCAGATTAAATGGAGAATTCAAACGATAATATCTGCTTCACCTGTAATACTGACTTTTTTTTTACAAAATCACAAAAACTCTCTGAACGACACGCGTACGATTAAAACCGGTTTTCGTTACAGTTACAAATACTTTTGCTTATGAAATAATATTATTATATACGTGCGAAGTACTACGTCTTTCGTATGGATCCTGTAACCACTGGCAATTTTATTCTCTCATGATACAATATAGTCTACGGCTGCCAAATCGGCTGTAGCCGATTTTCTGAATAGAAGATACCATGATAAGAGACAGAAGTAGTCACAGACAGTCGACGACTATTTCCTCGTTTCGTTCGAGTCGACCGTGCGATGGAAAGTCTTCATATGCCTTCTCACGCAAAATGAATAATTGCTACGGAAGTTGCACAGATCGCAACGAAATTTCAGCACGCCGGTATCGTGAACATTTCGCACGTGCCTTTCCATGTTCGCTTTGTAGGTGCTCTTGTACGGACAGAACGAACAAGCGAATTGTGAATTTCTGGGATTCATCTTGCAGCCAAATTGCACGTGCCTTCTCAACAAGTTCTTCAAAGGAAAGACCTTCTTACAAAAGCCGCACATGTGTCGTTTGTGATGGCTCAACAAAGATTGTGCAGCCGCGGATATCTTAAATTTATCGAATTCCGGAGGAAGTTGTAGACCATCAACGGGGCCGTAGTTGGTCATGTAACCTTGTACGTTCCAAACGTCTGAAACAAAGCAAAAGAACATTGATGAAACAGAGATCACGAAGATGCCTCGACGTCGTTGTTTTTTTTTTTTTTTTTTTGTTTTTTGTTTGTTTTTTTTTTCAAATCGAGCGAACTCGTACGACGCCGCATCGAAATCTTGTTCAACGAACAAATGCTCCGTGAGCATCCTTCGACCGCCTCTTTCAACAGAAGAATCATACATCACAATTTCTTTTGTACAGCTTAATGAAGGAGCAATCAAAATTTAGCGTGCTAAATGAATAACATTGTAAGAGAGAAGAACATCACGGACCACGTTTGTTCAATCTTGCAGCAATCTGCTTGCAAAGACAAACGTAGAAAACGTAGAAAATCGTTCAATGTGTGCTTGTTTATTAAATAATTGAAAAATAATATATTTGTCAAATAAAAAGTGAGGTGAGACAGATAGAAGAAAGGAGAAAGAGAGAGACAGAGAGAGAGAGAGAGAGAGAGAGAGAGAGAGAAAGAGAGAGAGAAACAGGAAAATAGAGAGAAGGAAAGTGACACCAAAGTAATTCCCTATCAATATATACCATCGTTGACGCAGTCATGCGACCTTAATCATCTTCCTATCGTTCGGATTTGAACACTTTTCAAGTTTCAACGTCCATCCTGACGAGAAAAGATCGTTTAGTCTGGAAACGTGTGGAGAAACGACGGAAAAGAGGGCAGGCAAAGGTAATGTGACGCTAAGCTGGTACTCGCAAGTGCACGTGTCTCATATGCCTGAAGAGTATGTCCTTTCTGCTGGTTCTGTAGTCGCAGAATTTGCAGCAGAACATAGGTGGTACTCCGCAACCAGTGTTCAAGTGACGCTGGAGATTCGCTTTCCAAGTGTAACCTTTGCCGCATTTCGGACAGACAAAGACAGGTTTGCCGAATTGGTTCGGCATCAGAAAGTTGTCCAGCTGTTGGCCAGACCAACCAGCCCCTAAAAATCAAAAGTGTTTCCGTTAGAGAAAATACTGTTCGTCCATTTTTCCATCAAGTCCAACCAACATCGAATAAATCGTAGCGCTTAGAAACGACAGCGCGTCCGTCTGAAAAAAAAAAAAGAAAAAAAGAGAAACGAAACGATCAATGTACAGATTTGACATGACCGACGTGAAAGATTTGTTTGAACGCAGGGAAACGGAAATCGAAATGGCCATCAAATCTGTGGACCGTAAATGAACGAACATCGACCAATGAGTACGAATGAAACGACTGTCGAGGAAAACGTATCAAGATACGATTCAGAATCTCAATACGACAATTATTTCTGAACATTTATTGAGTGGAACACGACGATGACTATTCATTGAGGGAGAATGTTAGGATACGATTTACGAATCCGTACTCTACGTAAAAGTACAATACTTTTTTCATGAATGATATATATTTATTATATCCTTATATCAGCAACAATAAAAACTACAATTTATTCAACTCTCAATTTATTTATATTATTTATAGAACGCATAAAATTTGATCAATTCTTGTGAACTATATCATTCCAGATATACCACAGTGTTTGAATTTACTCTTACAAAAGAGATATATACTGGTTTCGATCTCATCGCGAGAAGCACGATAATCCGTGCAACACTACTTGGCCATCTTTGACGCAAAAGCTGTGTGCTCACGCCTGACGTGATACTTGAGTAGAGTCGGTATTCTAGCCCTGTGGGTGCAATAAGGACAAGGATAAAGCGGTTCCATTTGGCAGAAAAAATTCATATGTTTCCGCAAACTTCTCCAGTCGCTGTACTTCTTTGCACACTTCAAACAGAGAAGATCGTCCCTGCAACGCCTCCAAATAGCACGTGGCAGCCGATCGCAAAAAAGTGGACCTTTGACTGAAACAACATTGGAAAAATGCATTAGTGAGTGACCTCTCGCTTGAAAAGAAAGACGGAAAAGGCAACGAAAGAAAGAAAACACGAGATGTAAATCAGTTTTTAACAGAATATACGTAAGATCGATAACGTAACGACGATGACACAGAGATGCGGATCTTTAAATTAAAACAAGTAAACATTTTTGATTAAGTCGTTTTTACGATTAATTAGGAAAACGATGCACAGACAAACAGATAAATGGAAATAATTACGTACAATCTCTTTCTTTCTTTTCTTCTTTTCCTTCTTTTTACTCGAGTTGATAAAAAAAAAAAAAAGAAATGCTTACAATTAGAAGCAGCTGTTTCTAACACGTAAAGAAGCATGTTCCCGTTACGCCAAAGATTTTTTTCTTTTGTTACATTTCAGTGTGCCAGTGTGAAAGAAAAACGTCATGTCAAATACGTAAACCGTATGTATTTATTATTTTCACGCAACACCTTACACAACAATAAATTTTTTTCCTTATATTGTATTAGTCGGTATATCGCGAATCGAAGTAAAGGAAAAATCAATGCGGATTTTGAATCTCTGGTACATGAATGTTTTCAATTTTTCATTTTACCAACGTTATTCTCCTTTACCATCGTTACTGAGAGAAATAAAACGAACAAGAGATAAATAATTTTCACAGCCCGATTAGTTACCAGACGCGAGCTAACAAAAAATTAACAATTTGACGATCGCGATACAATTTAATGTAAACCGCCATTTTTTATGTCAACTTTAAATTCTACTGTATATCATTGTAAAATTCTTTTAAGTGCACCATTGCAAATATCTAATCCTAGTACTTTTTTTTTTTTTTTTTTGTAACGCAGTCTTAAAAAGTTATTTAACATAATAATAATATGATAATATAAGAATAATAATGATCATGATGCAGATGATAATGACGATAATATTAATGATGATAATACTTATGATAATGATGATGACGACAATAATAAAAAATAATAATAATGATAATAATAACAGTAATAGTAGTAGTAGCAGTAGTAGCAATAGTAGTAGTAGTAGTAGTAGTAATAGTAGTAGTAGTAGTAGTAGTAGTAGTAGTAGTAGTAGTAGTAGTAGTAGTAGTAGTAGTAGTAGTAATAGTAGTAGTAGTAGCAACAGCAACAGCAGTAATAGTAATAGTAATAGTACTAATAGTAACAATAATAATAATGGTAATAATAATAAGAGAAACAAGAAGAAGAAGAAGAAGAAGAAGATGAAAACGAAAAAAAAAAGAAGAATCTTGTAATAATAGCACTTATAATAGTATAGTAGTAGTAATAGTAGTAATAATAGTAGCAGTAGTAACAGTACTAATAGTAGTAATAGTAATAATAGTAATAATGATGAAAAAAAAATAATATAGTTCATATAGCACCATTAAAGTGTATCGAATTCAAAGTTACACTTTGTAAAGATACGCAACAAAGTATGGTGCGCAAAGGTACACAAGGTTAATGTATCACTCGATAAACCACAATATGTAAAAACGAATATGTGATGTTCTCTTAGCTAAAGTGCACGTATACCTAGTCAGTTTGAATAGTTCGAAAATATTTAAAACGAAACTTTACACAACACACCGACAGTAATAAAATTTAAAATTTTTAAAATATCATCAAAGTCAAATAATGCTTTCAAATATGTAACGTCAAAATATTTCCAAATTACAAGCGTATCACCTCCTTATATCTTAATACATCGTTGATCTAACTATAAGACACTTGTTAAACAAAGAGCACATAATTATCACGGATATCGTTATCATTGTATCCCTATAATTCCAATTCTTCGAGATACCTATCGTAAAACATTTCTTTTGTGTTTCTGTAATATTTATAATCTTACTTTATATATATATATATATATTTTTTTTTTCTGATAGTCGAAAGCTTATCGAAAGGCCGTTTAGTATTCTAATCATTGGCAGATACTTATAATAACAAACAGTGTGTGCGACATAATCCATAGTGTTAACAAAATTCTTTTTGTGTTTTTCCTTTTTTGTATATACATACAGAATAATTTCGAATATTAAAATCATTGCAAAAGCTATATGTTATTTCTAAATTAATTAAATTTTTCTTTACATACTAAATTATGTAACATAAAATTAAATTCGTAGTTCATAATCAACGTCAAAAAATTATAAACTCTTTAGAAACATGCCTTTCGTACAACAAAGGAGAAAAAAAAGAAAAGAAAAGAAAAGAAAAGATAAGAAAAATCATTTCCTGAAGGAACGCTTCATGTTTTTCTGATTGATTTCTTATCATTACCAAGACATGAAAATATCACACTCAAGAGTCGATCAATCTGAAAGAATTGTTTGACAAAACGTTTTGTCAAAAAAAANAAAAACGTTTTGTAAAAAAAAAAAAAAAAAAAAAAAAAAAAAAGAAAAAGAAAAAGAAAAAGAAAAAAGAAACAACGTCCAAATCTAGCGTGTACTCAATATCTCTAAACATAATCATAGACAGTTTAATGTCAGTTTTCAAAAGAAAGCATCTTCATACTCCGGTATCTTCGGACTTTTTTACTTCCGCATGGCACATGTTCACCGGCTGATACTCTTGAGAAACAGTGTTACTGGTGTTATCGAAACTGTCATTATGGAAATTTTTCAAATGTCTGATTAGACTGCAACGTTGCGTAAACATGCGTTGGCAAACAAAACAACGAAATTTTCTTTTGACACCACACGCGTATTGAATGTGGCGATCGAGATTCCCTTTGGTGGCGTAGGACCTCTTGCAACGTGCACACTTCCATTTGCCCGTGGTATTCCTGTTTTTACCGCAAACTGTCCGACGATGGCGATTCAGGGTGAACACGTGTGTGTATCCTTTCCCACAGTTCGAGCACATGAAAGGTTTATCCGTTTCTGGCATCCATTGTTGAGAACTCCGATATCCAATCTCCTCGAAGAGGAGATTCTGATACCCGGGGCTCACACCTGGACTGAATGGATCCGCGTTGTTCTGGACATCGATTAGCGGCAGACACTTTAGGTACATTTGGTCATCCGGTTTGCTCTCTAACAAAAAAAAAAAGTAAACACATGTTAAGGAGGGAAGAAACATAAAAGTTTCAGGGATAGAAGAAAGTTTATTGAACCGAATATAGTCGACAGAGGAAGAAGAATTTATCGAAAGAAACAAGCCTAAGCTTCTCGTGTGATTAAAGAAACAACACGCGATCCGAAATTTATAAAAGAAATTATAGATTACTGCAAGTATGACAGTCATATTGTGGAGTCACCTGCGTCATGACCTACGCACATCGCGGTGGAAAGATGAGAAGACTATCAATGATATCCAGGATATCAATTAAATGGACCGGACGTTTCCTAAAACCGAAAACACGTATCCTGCGTTCTGTAAACTAATTGTTTACGACCAAGAATAAATGATCCTAGTAGTTTGCTATTAGAAGTAGGATTGTCGCAGGATATCTATTCTCGGTCTACGTAGGTCATAACTTTCCACATTGTGGCTGTCACAATCGCGATGAAAAGAATATTTGTATTATAGAAAGTAAAAGAAAATTAGAGATAAAGAAATGGTCTTTCTCCCTAGATGCTCTTTTTCCTTCTCTCTCTCTTTCTCTTTCTCTCTCTCTCTCTCTCACTCACACACTCTCTCTCTCTCTCTCTCTCTCTCTCTACTCTCTCTTCTTTCTCTGTTACTCTCAAACTTGTTCTCACTCTCACTTTCACTTTCGCTCTCATTCTTCAAACTTCCATTCGAAGAGCAATTACGAGAAGGAAAGAAAAGAAAAAAAAGACCAATAACAATTTTGCTTATTCTTTTCGCACGTACATATCAAACAATGGTAATGATTAAACGATTGAAGATCTTTAAGACGAGATTGTTCAGTAATAATTATTGTATACGTACTTGTACATTGAAATGATATGCAAGACAAGCGTCTTCGGAGTCGTCATCGATTAGAACAAGAAAATATTGCGATAAAAAGATTTACTATTTCTTTTGTTATTACATCGAGAAACGAATTGTCGAACAATATAAACTCGAAAGCATTCTGTAAACTTAGAAAGCGAACGCTAACTTTGCAACCAAGAACATAAAAATTAATGTGCGTGTACGTATGCGTTGTTACATCATCTTCCAGTGGGAGACAAACGATCGTTGAGCTACGTATGGACAATGTAACGCTATTTCACGAAATCTGAGGCTGCCTGCCACAAATCTGAAGTTACTACGCGACAAAGCCAACGCTCGTCGATCCTTTTTTTTTTTTTTTTTTTATCAAGATCGAGGATGCTTCGTTATTCATTATACATTTCGCGTGGACGTTAAAACAAAGTAGCAATGGACGTACGAACATACGTAGACTATGATTGCTTCGCGTAATTCTATTCAAAATGCGAAATAACTATCGGCTAAGCCTGTCCATACATAGCTTTACGAAAGGTGCTTGAAGATTTCGTCGGGAAATTTTATTATTATGTTTATTATTTCTGCTAGACACTCGATGACACATCAAACTACTATCGACGTTCTAGAAGACGAGTTTAAAATGGACTTTAATAATAGATCGTTGAAAACAAATTTCACACCGACTATGTTAAACGCGTATCAGCCGAAATCTTTTAAGAAGAATTTGAACGATTAAACTTCGTGTAGCTTGCGGGTATTTATCGCGTGTTTCGATCATTTTTGGCGAAGTATCTTCGGTTTCGAGGATGCAGGCTGGATCACTTGCTGTGGTTGTCGTTTCTTCAATGGTGTAACATCATCAGAGCAGGCTTGGTTATTGATCTTCGAGCGTGGTGTCGGGTAACGCATTACTCTTGAGGCGAAGGTGATTCTTCGGTGAAGGATCAAAAATTCTTCGGAACGTAGGATTATTTCGAAGAACAGCCTCGAAATCGTCTAGTTAGATTTTGTTCGTAGAATAACGATCCAACTTCTCCAACTTTGAAGAAGTACGTGACTGAAACCCTTGCAAACCCTTTACAGTAGCGAGAACGCTTGGTAGCGAGTCATCGAAGAACGAGTCAGCTTCGCAAGACCTAGAAGAACATTAACAGTAGAAAATCATGTTAATCGCGAGCCAGAAATATCGAAACTATCGGCGCGACAGCGATGAACTACAAGGCCTTTCCATTTGATTTCTGATCTGGGAGAGTCGATCGGTCGATCGATCCTCCCAGAGATAGTGTTCTCCCATCTCCTGGCCGTCGATGCCCTGTTATAAAAAAAAAATTCTAAAGTCGCAGCAAAAGGATATCGAAGAAAACATATTCAGACGAACGACTCGGAACATGGACAAGGCAGAGCACAAGGAGCAACCTAGCGTACCTTTGGAAGGATTCGGATGGGAGCAGGAGAGAGAAAATTATCTGAACACAAAGAAAAAAAAAAGAAAAAAGAAAAGAGAAAAAAACCGAACAAGGAACAGACAAAATGGACAGAAAGGCGCGAAACTCTGTTATCCGCGGTGACACTCTCGTCGACTGTAAACGAGATTGCCATTTAAAACTAGAATCGAAAGTCGAAACTGTTCTACATGAGCAGTTTCCACTTGAGATTTTCCATCCCCTTGACAACATCGATCTTATGAATCGCGATCACATGACGTTGCAGGCTCGTCTTTTGAGTGAAACTGTAGCCGCAGTAGAAACAGGGAAACTGGCGTTTTCCTCCGCATTCCCTATTTATGTGCCTCCTCAAGTTACAGAGCATCGTGTAGCCTCGGCCGCATTGCTGACAGGTGAATCGAGGCCTTGCTGTCAAATGAAAAAGAAAAACACTACTGTCAGAAAATTTCATCAAACGGAAGCAAATTGAACAACATTGGTATATCAAGAAACTATCGATTTTCTGACACATATATATATATATATGTATATATGGAAGTTTCTAATCGACGAGACAAACGTGTCACAAATGCTCTGTCTTCGCATGAATTCCCAGTCATCGGTAAAGCGGAGCAAATTAATTGTCAGTCTCTCCCTCTCTTTCTCTCTCTTTCTCTTTCTCCCCCTCTCTCTCTCTCTCTCTCTCTCTCTCCAGAAAAACAAATAGGAAAAAGAAAGTTCTTCCTGTATGATTTGATCATTTGGAAAAATGAAAAATGTTTCTCTGTGAACAAGAGGAACCCGGTGAAACTGGGAATAACTTTCATCGGTGCATTACGTCCAGTAAAAACTACACCGGAACTGAAAAAAAATTGCGAGAACGACAAAACGATGGTGCGTGTTCTTCTAAAAAAATGGTTCTCTGCTTGCAACTCTGTTTAAATTAACGGTTAACATTGCAGTTATCACTTTTGCTACGTGTCAAATGAATCAACGACCAAAACGAACACGACTGTGAATAATCGTTTATTTAATTCTACATGGCGAGAGCCCGCCACTGGGACATTGAGAAAATACGATTACGCGTCTTCGACGTTCGACGTTTTCCGTACAGTTCTTCGGGCAAACGAATCAACTGAATCTTCATCAATCTTCAAAGTAGCTTTTCTTCCGTGTACTCTCTCTCTCTCTCTCTCTCTTTCTCTCTTTCTCTTCACTGTTTTTCTCTTCGCTGATGATCTTCCAGTTGCGGGAGCATTAGTGACAATGAATCAATCATGGTGACCTGTAAAAAACACATTTTGTACAAAATGTTCGAATTTTAGGAAACGATCCCCGAGGTTCGACTCGAACGAGTGACAGATAAAGGTGCAGCTTCCCGCAGGCGTTCATTTTCTTCAACAATTTATTACTGATTCTACCGTTTTACATGAACGAAAGTTTTCTCGATCTAATCGCGTGTCTTGTATCAAAAGGTACAGGCTTCTAACGGACAAAAACATGAAAAAATACGCGGGATTCAGCTGTACGCGGATCTCATCCACGTCTTTCGCGGCGGTACGAAGATATTGTGCGCGTTTAGCATGTGTTGCCTTAGCTTCCCGTTCTGCGTGTATCTCGCCGGGCATAGATTACACGCGAAATGCTTCTGGCCACCGCACTCGAATCGCAAGTGTTTCACCAGATTGTGCCTCATTTGATACGATCTGCCGCACTGGTGACAGGTGAACGATTCCACACTTCTGAAGCATCCGTTTCTGGACCCCCATGCGACAATTTGCGGTTCTGTAAAATAATGAAAACGATACATAAAGTAGACTCTACCAGTGAAGAATTGTCAACGTGAGGTGCTTTATAATAATGCTTGCCACCACTTTCCTCTGTCTCCATCGTCCCGTTCTCACTAGAAACAGCTCTCTCGCTCAACAATTAAAGAAAATCAGGTTGTCTCGTGCGCAATGTTTATTATTCATTTATATCGCTTATTATAAACAACGCTCTTACAGTGATCTATATCGTATTTACTTTTGGTTGTTCACCACGTCCTATCACTATATAATCTGACAAATATACCTTCTCGTTCTGGAGACGAAAGGTGAACGCTCGTCATGCAAAGGATCGGAATGCTAATTGGAAACTGTCGACCGGACGACAGCGATTCGACAACAGAACTTCAAACCAACTGAAATATTACAAAAAAAAAAAAATTACAACCGCGTTCGAAAAATGATTCAAATCGGCTCGATTTGACTCAACGTCTGCGTTTGGATACGTTTGTTTCGTTCTGTTGTTGCACTCTCATCGCTAAGCAAAGATTCGCTTAGGAATGGAGAACTTTGGTGGGAGATAAATGTTGTGCTTTTGCAACAGGTGACGACGCAGGCTAATGTTCTGCGTGTATTTCGCCGGACAAACGTGACACGTGAAGTTTCTTCGTCCGCCGCATTCGAATTTTATGTGAGTGGCTAAGCTTTTCTTCACTTTGTACGCTCTGCCGCATCGTGGACACTTAAATGGCATCTGTACCGCGCTCGTACATGCGATGACACTCTCAAATCCGATTGTCCTTTTGAATCCTAGAAATAAATGGGAGAAACCTATTAGAGGAGAGTAATCGATATTCAGCCGATTTAATACGACTCACACGGAATAGATCAAACGGGGAAACGATCTCACTTTCACATTTGGAAACGCTGGTCAAAAAATTGCTGTGTGTCGTATGGAGGAGTCGGTTAACACTTATAAAAAGGAAAAAAAAAATTTAAAAAAAGTTGTTTGAGCGGCAACAATGGTACGATAGTGACGTAATGAAAGAAATTGATTTTTAACGAATGTAGAAAATGCACTCGTTTATTCGATTCGTATAAATACTTATAAAAAAAAGCACGACAACAAAATTGATTCTCAAATCGTGCTCTAGTTCTATTATAGTTACCTGTCTATGTTATTATCCCCCTATTGCCGTTCCTACTATTAGAAGATGACTTTAGCTGATCGCAATTTCCACAACACCGTGAATTTGGAAATAACAAAACGAAATATTAAATAAGAGAATCTTGTAAACAGAAGTAAAATCGACGCTTCGTTCTAACGGTGTCGATCGAAGTTGAGCTTTCGGGGGAAAAAAAAACTTGCCAACAGGGCAAGTGAACTTGAACACGATTGAATTACACTCGTCGTTTCGATGCTACACTCCAAAATGACGTGCACAACTGATAGCTATACGATTCTTCTTTCTTCTGCTTTCTGTTCGATTGATCTTATCCGATCGATCGCTTGTACACTCGAAAATTCCGTGACGTTTCAACGAAAAATTACCGCCGCATTACGGAAGAAAGATTTGAAAGGAAGGAACGAAAGTTCGTAGGATATAAAACTTTGTAGAACGTGTCGACGCAGAGTGGCACTTTGCGAGAATCTTGCGAGAACAAATGTTTCACAGGTGAAATTTTTCTATCCGCCGCGCTCGAATTTCACTGGTTAGTGGTTAAACATCTTTTCATCTCAAACGATCGCCAGGCGTTTATTCGGATCTTATACGTGCGACATTACTCTCAAATGTTGAAATGTCTACTGCTGGTCATCCTAAAAATAAACGAGATGTCCCATTAGAGGCCGATCTCACTTTCGCATTTCAGGAATGCTTGTTGGGAGATTTCTACGTAAGAAATCGTAGCTCGATCCGCGGCGTTCGAAGAAAAGTCGTTTGTACAGCGATAGCAGTTCCACAATAACAAAGGAAAGCTGGTTTTTTGTTGAATATAGAGAGTGTACATGTTTATTCGATTCATACAATTACACTTTATCTTTGGAACTGGGTTTGCAGCACATCTTCTAACAAAAGTGCGACTAAATTAACAGGTCGGTGTTCTCGAATCATGCTCTATTCCTATTACGTTTACGAAGCGAATTACCTTGCAATTCGAATCAATTACTATCTTCCTATTACTATTCCTAGGTAGTAAAAGTTAACCGCGTTGCTACGACTAATATCACGAACCTGAAGATGACGAATCAAATAATAAATGTTAAACAAGGAAATTCCAAGAGTACCGAATACCCATAAAAATCACAATACTTTTTTTTTTTCGTTTTTACATTTTTCAAATCTTTACGTACGAGACGAAAGCAAAATCAACGACGACGTTCAATGTTTCGTTCTAACGTGTCGATTGAGGTTGGTCTTTTGAGAGAACTTGATCTTGCAAATGGGACAACTGAATTTGGGCTCGACGCCGCACTCGTAGTTCCGATGTCTCCAAAGTGACGTGCACAACTGGTAGCTACGACTGCAATTAGGGCAGGTATGCTTTTTCTTTCGTCTTCTTTCCTGCTCGGCCTTTCCCATAACGGTCGACAGCAAGTTACACTCGAAGCTTCTGTGGCGTTTCAACGAGGCCATTAAGGCAAAGCAACGATTACAATCGGTGCAGAGATACTTTCGTGGACCATATCTGCGCATCTTGTCTTGATCGCCCTTCAGCGTCATGGAACGGAGATGCCTAGTACAGGTGACTGGATTGCTCGGTATTGTCGACATCGTTGGCAATGTCAGCACTGTCCAATTAGACGAGCTGTAATTCTGTGTATCTGAAAACGAACAAACGAAATAAAAGACTTTTAGCATTTCTCTTCTATACGCGGGACTACGGTGAATAACGCGCGATCGTAGATCTGCATACGTTCTATCTGAGATCTGAAAATATATTTCGTATTTCGTGGCGCATGTGTTCGTCGTTCCGTTTCGAATGACAGAAAACGTAAAATACAGAGGATCTTTATTTACAAGATGTTCTGCAATGATGTGTCTACAATGATGATAAATAGACGATAAAAACACGGGAGGGGGACGCCGTGTTAAGATGCGGTGTTGGATGCGAGAAGCAAAACGTCGACGGCGGTACAAAGTTATAAATTTTGCGGGAAATCTTGGTAAGAAGCGAACGTGCTTCCCTGAATATTCACGGTACCCTCGACATCGGCAAGGGCGTTCACCTGTTGCAATCTGTAGCGTGGATTCTGATCGAGAAATAGCCGATGTCTCGCCAGTATGTGCTTAATCAGACTGTCCTTGTACCGAGTCCTGTGCGAACAAAAGGCGCATTTGAACTTTGGATCGATGCCGCACTCGAAATCGTGATGCCTCTTCAAATGATGCTTGTGTTTGTACGTTTTGCCGCAGGTGGTACAGGTATGCTTGAACACCGAAATCACAGGATACTGGCACTCCACTGAAACAAACGTAAAATTTCGTTGATTAGTGGAAATCGGATGTTCCGAAATGGTACAGTTCCCAAACTTAACTCGTCGGACGGTCACGAACCCACTTGCGTTCCTCGATCCGACAAATAAGAAACGAAGAAAGAAAAATAGGAGGTGACGGCACTCGGAAGGGAAGGTACGCACCAAACATCAGACAATCGTTTTGATACAGAACGTGTCAGGTTTTTTTATTTGATTCGTGCCACTTTTTTTTCGCTCGACGATCGACGAAAATCACACAAAACTGCTTCCAAACCAACCAAATGAATTTTGCAAAGTTCGACCTGATGCGAACAACGTAAATATTTCTATGCTTCTATCCTCGTTCTTGTCGTCGTCTGTTCATTTATCCATCTCGTTTCAGTTCACCCTTCAAACATCCAAATGCATATGAATCGAGAATACCGATTGTTTTCGAAAGTTATTATCGAATCTGTGTTTGTATCTGTGTGCGTGCATGGCTGCTTGTCTCATGTGTCTACGTGTATATGAGAGAGAAGACGAAGAGATCACGTTAAGATTGCTTTTACATCGGCTCTTTCGTTTCTAATAAACGCCAGTCTCGAGCGCGACTCGACTCGTACACGCTTGATATCGATCAAAAACGATATCGATTGCTAGTCGTTCAGGAATTTCTCTGTTGCCTGACACTCGCTGTTCGTGGCGTAAATCCAGATCTGGCGTGCTTCATCATGTGCACCTGAAGATACGACTTGTAGGTGGCTCGATACGGACAGAACGTGCATTGGTGCGTCGGTTGTTTACCGCATTCGTTTATCATGTGTCGCCGGAGATTCTTCATTTGATGGTAACGTCGATCGCAATTGTCACACGCGAATCGACCTTGTCCGCGCGACCTTCTTCGATCCTTGGGCATTCGACTCACGTAGAACCGCATTTTTGCGTAATCTGCAACCAGGAAGAAATCATTTGGTTAATATTCTAAGTTACAAATCGCGATCGTCGTTCCTTCGATCGTCGTTGACCGGATTATTTGCGACAATTAATGCCCTTTGATTTATCAACGTGAGTATATTATGTATATATATATATATACATAAAATACAGGGGTGTATATACGTACATATGTACCTCTAAGCGTACGGACAAGCCGTGCTTGCGAGAGAAATGAAAGCATAACAAAGAAAAGAAGTAATCTTCTAGTTTGTCCGAAATGTAAAACAAACGAGACACGTTTTTGTTACATGCAGATGATATTGTACACACGTACACGATTGGACGAGTCGACGTGGCTTTGGATTGAAGATATTTAATTTAAAAACAGAAAAAAAAGAAAAAGAAAAAAAAAAAAAAAAAAGAACAAAAGACGAGAAACCAGTATGTGTGCTCGATGTCAATTTACTCGAGTGTCAAACATCAAGCAACGTTGCGCAACAATGCGTCCCGGAATTGATAACAACGGTGTAATGGATAGCAACTGGCAAGTTGTGAATAGCCATCAGGTTGTATCAGACGAAGTATATTTTCGAAAATTTCAAATTACATTTCACCAACGATCGGTGAACGATACAACGATCGGTATTGTCGGAGCCGATATTTATACGGGTGAACTCGATACTTGTATGGGTTACATTTTTCTAGGTGCACGATCATCATCCAATCACAAGCAGAGGAGATTTGGATGAATACGCATAACGTGTACACTGTTCCTACACTTGCTAACGTTGCCACAGTACAAGCATTTGCATTTCTTCTGTCAGCTTTTTCAAAACTCCGTCGTGAGGTAATGTCTCGAAGATCTTTCAACCTACAGTTCCATAACGGATTCACCGTCGCTTTTCATTTCGTTCGTGTCTCTCCGCGACGTGAACTTTCTCTCACGCGATCGGAACTGCATCGTGAAATCGATCTTCAAATTAAACGACAGTCGTTCGTGCATCGTGTAACCGAAATACGGAGCAAATAGACAGAAAAGGAGAAGGAACGGAAAGAAAGAGAAGGAGGAGAAAACGGCACGAAAAGAACGAATCGAAGGATTTCCTAACTTTAATGTTAACTTTAATCGAAAGAATCGATCGGTGTATTACCCTCCACTCCGATTGGAGAAAATTTTGACATGGCAAAATGACAACAGTGGAAAAGGAAAACGTCACCTTGCCGAAGAACGGAACACCCCGTTGTGTGTGCAATGAACATCGATCTTGGTAAAAAATATAAAACTTCCAAGTTTGAAAATGTCTAGGTTTTATCTGCCGTTAACAGGCAATATTTACAAAGTATGCGTAAGTATTGCAAGCACGATAATTAATATTTCATGTCTAATTAGATCGAACTTTTGAACAACGTGCAATGTAACTGTCACAACGACCGGATATTTCCACGCATTTGCACAATACGGTTTATAGGTTTATTTATTTATTGTCGATCGCGTTTGCGTATGTATAGTAAGCGTGAGTGAATTGTTCGTATGCTCGACGTATACACTTCTGCACATCTGTTGTAATCTACTTGGATTTTTCCTAATTTCGTCTACAAACCGACACAGGGTATGTAGATTTAGGTCATGCATGGCGATTAATGACTCAGGTATCAACTCTTTCAACTTTTTCAACTCTTTTGCGCATAAATCGATGTTGGACACGAAGCATCCGCTTTACGCGCATACACAAATTTATTTAAAAATGGGCACTCGAAAAGCGCATAAGCGTGGTGGATATATTACTTCTTTCTTTCTCGCAATCGCTTGGAGAACTTCTTCTATTCTTACGAGAAATGACACAACGTTTTGTAGAAATAACACAGCGTTATTAAATTTCACGAAAGTAAAATTAATATTAAAAATTTTCTAGCGTTTCTCTTTTCGTTCGATAATTAACAGAAAGACTTTCTTTCTGTTTCATTGCCGAAAGAAATTGGAGAAAGATGAATTGAAAATCAGGGACAGAGGAGCGTATATCACGTAGACCGAAAAGGGGGAATTTTCATGGTGATTGGCGCACATTCTTCAACAAATGTCGATGCGTTTCAAGTAGAAAGTAAAGTGATCGTTGACGAAGTAGATTAATTGCCAGCGTTCATAGAGGACGACAACTTATTCCCGTTTGGCATCGTGTAGAATTCGCTCAATAGTTTCATATGTCTGCCATTCAAGTGGGTGTTCAAGCTGGATTTGTGCTTCGTTCTGTAAGGGCAGAGGGGACAGTGGAATTTTGGTTCCACGCCACATTCGTGCTTCAAATGTCTTGCCAGGCTGGAGTAGTAATTGTATACCTTGCCACAGTTCTTGCACGGATAGGTGACTTTCTGGCAGTTAATGTAGCCCAGCGTACGCGACTCTGAAAAATTCGAAAGACAGAAGAGATCAATATTAGAAACGGTTGGCAAAAAAGACCGAAAGTGTTCGCTTTCGCGTCAGCCGTATTCATTTTCATTCAAGCTTCGTAGCAATTGCCGAATTGCTAAGCATCCGTACATTTTCGTTTGGATCGTTCTTCGAGAATTTATTTATCTGAGAAAACGTGAACGCAACGCAAAATCATTTGCAAGTATTTTTCGGATCGCGTGTCTGTTTCGGCAGTTTCGCTCGAAAGCTATTATACTGAGCTTTCGTTTAGAGAATTCGTTTGGAGAGGAACGACAGGTTATATAGCATCAGTTGAATCCACGGAGAAACAGAAAGAGTACCGCAGGAAACTATCGCAGGGACTCATGCAGTCTTTGTCAAGTGATTCCCTAAAAAGAAATAGATGATATGTAGAATCACGTTAGTTCGTATCGTCAAGCGACCCAATTCTTTTTCTCGGTACAATTTTCCTTCCGTCTTCTAGCATTTGACAACTCGATTATTCATGAAAAAGAAACCGATCGGATTTTACGAACGAGAACGAATAACAATGTTCGATAAAACATAGGTCAATTACAAGTACATTGTCCATACTTAATAAACTAATTGTGCTTTATTACGTTATTAATTATTCGACATACTTTTCATCATACCTATTATGGTATTGTTGTCATCGTTGTTGCTGCTGCTGTAACTTGTTGTTATTAATTTTACTCTTATTTTTATTTTTATTGTTGTTGTTGTTGTTGTTGTTGTTATTACTATTATCATTATCGTGGTCATTACCAAAATCACATACACTTAACGAACGTCTAATCAAACAATTGTCGTCAATTTCACAATTTCGGACCATTTCGCATATATTTCTCCATTACACCGAGAATCCCCAGTTTACTGTAACGATGAAGAACAGACTTGGATATAGAGAATTTTTCAGCCGCTTTCCTCAAGGACAACCCACTGGCCACCGCTTCAACAGCTAACTTGATACGTTCAACATCAATTTCAGATCTCACGAACTTTCCGGAGAAACTTGATCTTCTGGTGTAACACCTTCGCCCTGTAACACGAATTAATCGCAATTGTAAAAGAAACGTGAAAATCGCTTTCCACCCAGTAAATAGAGAGAATTATTTTTGACGAAGGGTCGATTCCGGTTGGAGTCGTTATCCTCATGCCGTTCGATTCTCGATTTAAACGAAATGCGTGTGTATCTGTCGGATAGGATCGAGAAAAGGAGAAACATAGTGAAAGAAAGAACGCTGGTCGAATCAAAACGGTAGAATGGACGTGCTACTGGTGGCAAGGATCGAAATAAATAAGTGAACAAAGTTAGTGAAAATATAAATATATACACACTAACCTTGTCGAAAATTCGAGTGCGACGAAGGTGGTTGTTTGTTACAAATAACAAATAACGTTGGAAATAAAAAAATTTTAAGATGGTCCGGTACAAATAAAACATCCACAGGGTTAGTTTTATTGTAAATTCGATGAACGAGGAAAAGATCGTGAAACAGGCCACGAACGACACGAGTCAGTAACCTGAATGTTCGCGTGAATCCTCTTTATGTGAGACTTGAGGTTCCACTTTCGGTTGCTTCTGTAACTACAGTAAGGGCAACACTCGGCCTTCTTCTGGCCGCAAGACGCTTTCACGTGTTCCGCCAAATGATGCTTCCAACGATACGATTTCAAACATTTCGAGCACTTGTATCTGCCTCCGAGGGGATCCGTGCTTTTGTTTCGGGTTGATTTACGGTCAGACTCGGAATAATTCGCTTCGTACGAGCAACTTTCCGATCGAAACTCGCTCCCTTCGGTTACCGTCGTAGGCTCGAATACCTGATAGTCCTCCCAAAGGATCAGTTCACCTGAAACACAATATCCAATTCGTCATTGGCAGCGTTCAACACCGAGAAGATTCGTTTGCCTTTGCGCCGTCGAGGATCGTCTAACGAAAATCTAAAAATGTCGAAACAATCAAAAAAACAAAAAACGGGTAAACGGCCAATGGACAAGGAACCAAGCGAATGAATATCGAAAAACAGGGCAGGATTGTGATTACAATTACTCTGAGAATATTGGATAAATACATCAAACGATACCAACTTTATTTTCTCTCTCTCTCTCTCTCTCTCTCTCTCTCTCTCTCTCTCTCTCTCTCTCTCTCTCTCTTATTTCCTTCTTCTTCCCTCTAAACGTTCAAATCTGTAACATTTACAACATTTCGCGACATGGCAAACATCTCGTTCTTTCTCGATTCTCTTATTATACCGTCTATGTAACACATTACAAAATCGAAAATAATTATAACCGTCGTGCAAGCTTTCATTATTCAAACAACCGTATCAACGTCGTTGCAATGCATACGATTAACGTGCTTCTTCAAATTTGATTTCTTGTACGTGCGAAAGACGCAGTACGGGCAACACTGCTGCTTGTCCTTGCCGCAAAATATTTTTTGATGCTCCACCAGATGACCTTTCCTTTTGTAACTTTTCAAGCACCTCGTGCAAGAATACTTGTACTGTTGCCTATCTTCATTGAAGCCGCCTGCCTGACACTCGATGCTCTCAGTCTCGTCGTCGTCTTCGTCCTCATTCTCGCAGGTACCTTTGATCACGACACAGTTGTCCGTACACGTTTTGGTACTTTCGTTTTCAAAATTAATCCGCGTGCTTATAAAGTAAGCGTCGGCCGCATCGAGTAACTCCATGCGTTCGCCGATTCCTTCCCTGATTTTGCTTGCGCTCGTGGAATCTGAAACAAAATATCACGCGTCTTTACATGCGACTGCTGCTTCGTACGCGAAACCGTAACAACGTACAAAGGCATATGAAAAAAGAACACATGTCGTATTTCACAGATTTCCGTTTCTGTTTCCATTTTCGTTAGCGCGACGTCTACTTCGACGATCGGTCGCACGTTCTCCCCTGCTAAAGCAAACTTCCTTTAGAGACTCCTCGCGTCCGGTGAAAAGAGTCGTCGAATTTTACAATTTGTCTAGCGATGATCAACTGCAAGCAATATCGATATCGATTAATTTCGTTGTTAGATTTCGTCGGCGTCTTTCAACAACGATCGTTAAAGTTGTTGATGAAATGGTAAAAAGTTAAAGTCGTTGATGAAATGGTAAAAAGAAAAAGAAAAAAAGGAACAAAAAGAAAAGAAAGAAGAAGAAGAAAGGAAAAAAAGAAGAAGAAAAGTAGAAAAAGATAATGATGAAAACGGGACGAATCGTCGAAGAATCTGTTCAGATGATTGGATCTGTACACAGGTATTTATTTAAAAAGCAATCGACTGCCGGACATCGTTACACAGGAACACTTAACCATCACTGCGCAGCATTCTTGCTCGATCTAATAGATTTACGGATCGATATCGAATCGAATGGATAAGATAGGCGAGATGTTCATGCATCGTAGACAAATGACTCGCGTACATTGTTCCTTCTAATCTATCGATAACAAATACGATTCGTCTTCCGCGTTCGTACGATTACATAAAGAATGAGATGAAAGGTGACTGACTGGTTCTCACTACTTGATTAGCGTGAATACTTATATGAAATTGAATCCGTTACGTCGATACAATTTTAATACGACTTTAATGAAACATTTGGCTTCTCACACGAGAGCGGACGAACGGTTTCCTTCTAGTTTCCCTTCTTCTTCTCATTCTCCACCATACTCCCTCTCTTCTCTCTCTCTCTCTCTCTCTCTCTCTCTCTCTCTCTCTCTCTCTCTCTCTCTCNCCTCTCTCCTCTCTCTCTCTCTCTCTCTCTCTCTCTCTCTCTCTCTCTCTCTCTCTCTCTCTCTCTCTCTCTCTCTCTCTCTCATGTAACCTCGGATTTGCGTGAAAACAGGTTAAGAAAAAAAAAAGGAAATCTGAATACGGTCTTTCGTCTTTCATCCCGCTTCTAGAGTAAATATCACGTAGACGTAAACGATGAATTTCGTGTATGGGCTTCTCGCATTTGACGTATGTATGTACGTTGCGCGTCAATGTTAATTTTATCGAGATGTCGAAGCGTGTCCGTTCGAACAAGGAAACGCGGCGTCGAAGCACTCGAATTCATTCGGCCGTGAATTCTTTGTCCGAGACACGCCAGAGAGAGGGAATTGAGCATACAACGTCGTAATTACAATTCTACCGCAATTGCTCGCAAAATCTCAAACGGTTCTTTTTATAGGGAGGAGGGGGTGGAAAAAAAAAAAAAGAAAACTGGCTGCGAATGCATGCTTGTCCTCACTACGATCGCTTCAATATCAAACAGGTAGGAAATCGGTTGCTAAAATTTATTGCGCTATCATTATTTTATCGTTATCGATATGGTAAAAATCGTGACAATAAGTACGAAAAATTGTAGATTGCACTCGACGAAAGCGAATAAAGTGATGCTATCCGACGTATAGTATCTACAGGTATCGCTAGACTGTAACGATGAAGGTAAAGAAAAAAAAAAAAAAGAAAGAAGAAGAAGAAGAAGAAGAAGAAACGAAAGAGTCGAGACAAAGGAGAAAGAGAAAGAAATAAAAAAACAGCCTGTGGACTAGATTTGATTTACCAGAGATCGGTAACAATTACTTTGCGAGTCGCGAAATCGCATCGATACACGAGAATCCTTTTGCGCAAATCGGCATGCGACACTAACTTTTCGAGACTAACGATTACAAATATTTTTGTTCGTCGACGACAATAACATTTTGGAGATGTTGCAGCTTCGCATAAAACTCGATCGATCCACAACACACGTACGTGATGCAACGAATTTTGTCAAATTGAAAGAAAGAAATTGTCCTTCCGAGTTGTTCGAAACGTCCAAAATATCAAGGGTTTAACTAATACACGCGTGGCGACGGAGTTACAAACACCAATCAAAACGTGCGAGAGAAACATCCGTCCTAAACAGCATTGTTCTCTGCGTGAAAAACAAGTTCCACCGCGAAATCCAAAAATTTTTGCACGAGTGCATATGTCGCTGAACGAAAGGGTCGTAGACGATAGATAACGTTCAGCGAATCAGCTGTCTACTTGATGTTGTGCACTGAGAGCAAGTGCTTGAGAAACGAGGCCTCGATCCTCGATCTGTAAGGGCAATACTGGCAGGAGAAGTGAGTCTCAAACGTAACCATTCCGCAGCCCATCTTCAGATGTTTCCGTAGATTCGACGCCCAGGAATACATTTGCCCGCAACGTGGACAAACGTGTAGTCGCGGCCTCACGATCGGGAATAAGGGTGCATCTGGAAAGAAATCTCGGTTATTAAAGAACGAAACGGCGTGAACGGCGTGAGACGCGATGCGATACGATACGATGCGATGCGATGCGTCGTGGCGTAAATCGGAAAGGGAGTTGGGCGAGGGCTGGTTTTCAGACGGGAAGAGAGAAAAGATTAGGAATCGCAGTGGCTAGCTTCTAGACATCGAAGCGCATGCCTTGCCAGGTTATTAGAACACAACGGAATACGACGACAGAGTCCCGTCTAGCCGCCTATAATTATACGCGCGATAATTGCAGCACTCTTCGAGCAAAAATCAGCGAAGCTATTCGACGAATATATCTAGCTTCGAAACGAATAGTCGCTTCGAGATTTCCTCGAAAAGCGTATCTTTCTCGTATCTTTCGAGCAGCTTAAGAAAAAAAAGAAAAAAAGAACGACGATGCCAACAAACCTGTACTCGTGCACGCACATATACTTACGTTTCGTTTTCGTTCCCCGAATGTTTTTTTTTTTTTTTTTTTTTTTTTTTTCGCCCGTTTCGAAAGACGTTCTTTCAGCTATCAATCGACTCGGTCTAAAAATGACAAATCTCTCGAAAACGATCGAGAATGTTTTTTGCGTCAAGGGTTAGGTTGTCGTAATGGGTAAAAATACACTTTATTTTCGGACAGTAGAACTTCGGCTTGTGTTTCCAATGTTTACAAGATAAATGCCTCCTCAAATTCCCCTTATATCTCGACTTGTAATCGCAGAAGGTGCAGCAGAAATTTGGTGGTTTCTCGCAACCCATTCTTCGATGAAGTTTCAAACTGGAAGGCCAGAAGAACAGCCGACCGCATTTCTCGCACGCAAGTATACCTGAAACAAAAGTCTTAGTCAGAGTATTGCAAAGGTGAGCCGCGCTTTTCACAACACGTTCGAAAACGAACTTTCGCCTCGTTCTCGTTCTTCCTTGACTTTTTAACGCACAAAATCCACACTGCGTGTCAAGTGCACGACAAGACACAGACTCGAGAAGACACAGTAGGATTGACGAGAATACACCAGCTGAAGCCAACAGCGAGCTTTCCAGTAAACGTGAAACGAACCCGAGGTTTATCCATTTACCAACAATTTATTGATCATACAACAGATTATTGAATCGGGTGAATCCTTCGCGAATAAATATCACAATTGATCGACGAACGAGTCGTTGACTCTAATCGTGCAACAAGATGCAACTAACGGTGTTAGCGAGACAACGACGACACGTACGCACGAAACACGGTCGTGCTTTATCCAAAGTGAATTCGAAGAATGTGCTTTTGCAAGCTGCTTTTGTATTTCGTTCTGTGCGGACAGTACGGGCAATATTCTTTCGGGTCTTTGCCGCACTCGATTCTCAAGTGATTCTTCATGTTTCTCAACCAACGATAACCTTTGTTGCACTTCGGGCATCTGAAGCAACCTGGCTTTTTGTCCAAACAGCTGCTCGATTTCCGCGGTACCTTGAAGTTTGGACTATTCGAGGATAGCAACAGCTTGTGCTGGCCAACGGTTCTGCTTTGATAACGGTATCCGGCCCAAGACAGCTCTGTAAAAAGAAGGAACGTACTTTATTATTACAGAGAACTTTGGTTGGAGTGCGCATTTTCATGCGGCAAACGATTCAGGCATTGTTTCGCGAGAGATACGCGAAACATTCGAGCACGAATTGGGGAGGAGCGTAATAAATTGAATAAACGGTCGCGACGTAGTCTTTTTTTCTTTTTTTTTTTTTTTTTTTTTTTTTTTTTTTTTTTTTTTTTTTTTTGTTTTTTTTTCTTTCTTTTTTGGAACAGAACGTGTTCAAGTACTTTAAAAATGTCATTTTTTATTTTTCGTCATATTCGCTTGGCACATGGCTTTATACAATATCACGACATTTACAGGCGTACAGTATGATCGTACGATGGTAAACTCATTTTCACTTGATAGCAATTGGATAATTCTAGTTGCAAATAGAGATGTCTCGCTAATTGATCGCTAGTCTATCGCGTTACAAGATTCGACTCTACAGGAGGATAGAGTTTCTAATCTATCGTAGTTCTTTATCTACGTTAACGGTGTTAAACAAAATGGTAACATTCGAGAGAGAGAGAGAGAGAGAGTAAAAAAGATTTTGCGCGAGCAGAGCGCATGATGAAAAGAGGATAGATGAAAGTAAAAAAAGAAGAAAGTAAGAAAAAAAGAGAGAGAAAGAAAGAGACAGAGAAAGAAAGAGAGAGAAAAAATTGCCTCCTAAGCCTCCTAGATGCTACTCGAAAACACGTTCTTGCCAGGATGATTGGTTCGAATGTGTTGATAAAGATTGCCGCGTTGTTTGGTTCTGTGGGCGCAATAGGGGCATTTGAACTGCGGTTCCTTGCCACACTCGTGCCTGGTATGCCTGACCAGTGTGGCGCGATGCTGGTACCCTTTCCCGCATGTCTCACACCGATATGGGAACTCGACTCGCTTCGCCATCCAAAGAGTCGCCAGGTCCTTGATCAGAGGCATCATCGGGTAGTTGCAATTCCTTTGAAAGTTCTTCGGCATAGTCATACACGGGATCGGTATGTCTGCAAGTCACAGGAAGAACAAAACGAGGGTCGTTAGTTGGCGAGAATAAACGGGCGTCTCTTCGAATTGGGATATGCTTTTGTCAGACAAGAAATCCAACTACGATCGAGAATATTTCGTTTAATTGCGTTTCAATACGGCACACAGTTTTTTTTTTTTTCAATCGACATCAAAACTACATCGAGTCAACGATTTTTAGGATTTCAACGTTGATTTTTCATTGGTTAATTAGATTTACGTTTTGGTTAACTAAAGAAGAAACGGGCCTTTATCGATATACAAAGACAAAGTACGAAAATATTGCCGTGAATTTTTTTGGAGAGAGGGTGGCTATTCAATGTCCATCTGTGTTGTACATTTCAAGCACCGCAAAGCATAAGTTCGGGTGACGGCGTTCGATGTGCCGGTGGATCTGGTCGACAGTGTTCCCAACGGTATCGCAATAAGGGCACATCTTCTTCGACTTGAATCCGCACACGCGTATCATATGCGTGCGAAGATCGCTCAAACGATGAAACTTTAAGGAACACTTTGGACAGAAATTCGAGCCCCGGAACGATGACGAATGATCGTTTACGCTCGAGCAGCGATTTCCTGCCGGTCCGTGGATCCTTCCGCGTTGACACGTCACGTCCATCCCAATGTTAAACAACGCGCTTCGACACGAACCTGAAATCGAACGTGTGCCAATTAGAAATTTCCTTTCGTTTCTTTTTTCACCTTTTTTTTCTTGTATCAGTCGATTGTCTCGTTAACGACCTATCGCCGGTCGTCCAACGAGCATCATCTTACTATCGAGGCGATCAAGAGAAAATCAAATTATCGCTATCGTACGAAATAACTTCAAAGATTTTACTTTGCAATTTATTGTTTCTAATACTCTTCCTCGATTCGGCGCATTGATGGTACAATAAAGTCGCGACAATCGAGGATGAACAGAAACGAAGAAAGGGGCAATGCAGAACACATTTTCGTAAAAGCGATCGACGACGATTGGGAGACACCTTTCTTGCCGTTGTCACACATACTTTCATCTTCCGTTTCTCTTACTTTCCAAAAAACGCATGCTAAATTCTAAACACATTCGCTACATACCGGCCGGCTGTTACACACGTGCCTCTTCGACGAGCACGATCTTGCTACAATTTGCACACAGTGCAAACTTTTGCGTTACGCGTCCGCCAAATATCGTGGCCAAATATTATACAAATGCTCTCGCGCGCAAGATCCGAGCTGATTTCATTTCATTCATCACCGATTAAAAGACAGATAAAATTCGTGACGGAGGAGGAACAGGAATCGACGATCGTTTATTCATCGTTTTCGTTTGTTATCGTCGTTTATACTTCGCGGAACAATACGCATAATCGTCGACGCACGAACACGAAAGTTGCGAAAGGAGGAACTTGTAGTCAGAACTTGATTGGCAAATGATCGGAGTGAAATTCAATCACAACCGATCTTAACCGTTTGCGGACGGGACTGCATGATGCGCGAGCACACCGTCTGGACGGTAGTGTTTAAGCGGAAGAATGACGTACAGTGACTGTTATTAATATTCGGCCGACATCGTGCTATACAAAAATATTGTTGTGGATTTCGATTGTTTATATAAAAGTAAATTTGAATTAACTTTTTATATAATATAACAGAACGTTCATTCATAGTTTGGAGTAGCATGAATTTTATTTATTTATTGCACATACTTTTCTGAATATCAAACAATAAACTGAACTATGTCGAGATGCAGCGTGGCAAAAATATTCGGACATTTGAAGAACCATAATATTTGAACCTGAAAATTGTTAACATAAACAACAATTTGTTGGGTAGCGTTTAACTTCAATTACATATCGCAGACGCTTAGGCATATTTTCAGTAATTTTTTTTAAGTAATTTAGCGGAATATCCTTCCATTCTACGATTAATCGTTATTTTAACTCCACTTTCGATTTATTGACGTACGACAATTAGTCATTTTTCACCGAAAAAAAAAAAAGAAAAGAAAAACGTATCGAGAAATCGGTCATCTTTTAAAATTAAACAAGAGTATCGTGACTGATATTGTACGGAGATACAATGATGAAGACCGAATTGAATCAATTCCTCAGAAAGGTCGGCAATTTGTTAACAATTTTCAGGTTTAAATATTATAGTTCTTCAAATGTCTGAATATTTTTGTCACGCTACATCTCGACATAGTTCAGTTTATTGTTTGATATTAAGAAAAGTATGCGCAATAAATAAATAAAATTTATGTTACTATAAATTACAATGAATGTTCTAATATATTATTAAAAAATTAATCCAAACTTACTATTATAAACAATCGAAATCCACAACAATATTTTGAATAGCACGACGTCCGAATATTAATAAGAGTCACTGTACGTACGCTTGAAGATTCGATTGTAACACTTATAAATTATACACTACGTAAACACGCGTATTTTCATCAGTGTCACTTGATTCAATGTAAAAATCATCATCGTATCACTGCTGGTATCGCAAAATGCAATATCCCTCTTGCTTCTCTTACATGTTATTACAGCAGGTGAACAAACTATTGGAATATCAGGACTGTGTCGCTTCGAAAGACTGCAGTCATCTCGTGCACGAGTGTACGCAACCAGATAGAAGAAATCACACTCCTATATAAAATTTAACTACAAAGAAACGTCAATAGATAGTTGAGAGCACACGACTATGTTTGCAGGCTAAACATTCAAAATCTGAATAGTGCACAGATCCGAATGGCGAACGGTAAAATTAATTGGGCTGCTGTCCGTAAAACATGCATCCTGAACGGTAAAATGTTTGTGCTGCTATCGTCCACAGGCACGCGTCCGCAAAGTGTTAATTCAGATCGATCACGTACACGTTTTGTCCACGATGACACTGACGAATGTGTCTATAAACGTGGCCACGCTGTTTCATTCGCGCGGCACAGTAAGGGCACTGAACTCTCGGCTCTTGTCCGCACTCGAACTTGGTGTGTCTTTTTAAATGCCAGGCGTGTATATAGCTTTTGGAGCATCTAGAGCACGTGTGCCTTTCAATGTCTCGAATAGCGGCGGCCCTACGTCTCCTCGAACCGAGCGGCTTCTCTTCCTCGTAATCGAAATCCTTCGCTTCTTCCATCACCACCGAGCAAAGATCCTCCAGATCAGTTTCTATCTTGATCTTCTTGACGTCTATAAAAAGAAAAGTAAAAACGAAACGGAATTAGTCGCAATCTCGGGACGTGTTCGCGTGACCGGTCAAATAACGGAGGAAACAAACAAAAAAAAAAAAGAAATGATAAAAGCGGTTATCATTATGAAGAGGATCAGGTTATCGCGAGTTATTTTTTTTTTTTTTTTTTTTTTTTTTTCCCGCGTTTCGATAACACTTCGACGCTTGTAGAGACACCCGGTGAGCCAAAAATCACTTCCAAATAATAAAAAGTAAAATAAAATACTCTGGTGGTCAACGTTCGAGGAAAATAATTTTTGAAACATAATTGAAGAAGAACGTGTTCGAACTTAAATTTTAATTTGAAAATTAATAAAGTTAGTTTTTCCTTGTATTTTGTTCTATTAAAAAAAAAAAAGAAATATGCGGGGGAAGAAACTTTTGGCCCGCCCTGTATATTTAGAAATTCCATTAGCGCCGGTTACGATTGAACTGCGAGTTTTTATGCGTTTTTGTACTATTAGAAACACACGAGTGAAGTATCCGGAACTTGAGCAGAAATTTATTTCACTTATTGAAAATCGATTATTAATTTTATGTTTTGTCATTATTAAATTTATAAGTGACTTTTAATATCATTGCTATTGTAGTGTATTTATACGTGTACATTATATTTATATTGTACATGTTTGAAAAGTTTCATATAGTTTTGCATATCTTGTGCATCTCTGTGACTTCAACTTTTACATGAATACGTAAAACTCTGCAGTGTTGATCAAATTTGAAAATATGCATAAAAGTTACAAGACATATAAACAATAAATTATTCATTATATTAATAAACGTTGATGATACTTCTCGTATGTGAGATTTTAAGGCATCTATTTATTTTACTAATTATTTGCAAAAAAAAAATATCTCGTACCTTCTACATACATGAACTTTCACGTTCAGTATTAACCATGTCAGTCAACGAAATTTCAAAAATGTGTCACATATCAATCCAATCATACAAATACGTACAAATCTTCGATAAAAGTTTCATTAAAAAAAAAAAAAAAAAAAAAAAATCTATGACCAGTGTGAATCAGTGTGCATTTCGGACTGATGTGACGATGATTCATATTTCCAGACACCGGTGCAAGGCGGAAGAGTCGGTGAACGACGTGCCAGCAGTCCTTTCCAAAATGGTCAAACAGAAGTCCTGATCGGAGAACTGGAGGGCGGCCCAAGGTCGCCGCGGGGATCCACCTCTTCGGCAGTGAACGACGCCAATTTCCTCAATCCGCCGGATGAACGTGACGATCAGAAGCCCATTTACAGGCGAGTACTAAAATTAAGCATCGATCGGTGCATGCTTTCGCTTCTTTTCAAATATACCCTCTGTGTCTGTGTATGTGTGTGTGTGTGTGTTTCCCTCCTGGTCAATATCTTCCTTTATATCGTATCTGTAGCAACATTGCAATCGCATAATGTCAAAAAAAATATTCGTGCCTGTCGCGAGTGAGGTTAAAGAATGAGATGTTCATTCGTCGAATTGCTTATTGATACGACGAATATTCGTTTTGACTCGGTTTATTAATAACGAATAGACCGTGAATGTTTATGCAAATTTGAATTAGGCGTAAAGGGGAACTAGGCAACAAGGGAACGTTTGAGGGTAAAGTAAGTACACAGAAGGAAAAGGGATGATTTTCGCACGCAAAAGTAAACTGAGGAGACATGGGATAAAAATCTCTTCACATTTTCGACTGTATAATATTAGAGCTGTGCTAACTTTAAACTGGAATGAATCGACAACTGGAAACAATCGATAGGAAATTATTCTACGAAGAGTACAGTTTTTCCTCGTTTTCGCAGAAAGAAAAATTCGGTTGGAAAATTTATTCAAGCGCACGTTCACGCCAAGGGTGAATTTTAAACTAGTCTGTGTCCCTTGAAAACGAAGCCTTAAGGTGGGATCTCTTACGAGCGTTAGACGCATGCGCGGTAGCAGCCGCGCGGCAAATGCGTGCGCATGCGCGAGAAGCGTTGCTGCAACATTTGATAATTATGCACAGGAATGCAACATTTGACGATCATGTACAGGAAATGGAATGTCCGTGTACAATATCCAAAGTGAGAGATATTCGTAGCACATTAACCTCCACCGAAATTTATTTTCTATTGGTCTTTATAATCACGAGTGACACGACTGGCTCGAGCCATGTGTCACACGTTATAGTTGTCGAAACAACGATTCCCGTTTAACATGACGTACAGTAGAACGGACTGTTCATATTTTACTAACGTATTTGCACGACTACAGACACCATTGAATTCGTTTCGTGGTTTCTCGGTGCCCTTTAATTTTATAGGTCGCCGTAGTTTCCGCAATCACCGTGGCGGGCATTTCGCGCGAAAAGGAAATCGCTGGTGGGCGTGTACACTCCCGCTCAAAAGTCCTCGGTTATCTATTTTTAATAAAACTTTGATATTCGACGCGGAATTCTATGCCGTGGCTTGCGAACGCTTTAAATTGCACGGTACTTTTTTTAACAAGATTGTTAACTTCCTTCGTCGAAGAGTATCGGGTTAAATTATTTATTTCTCTCAATTTTTAAAATCTCTTTGTTCCTGTTTGTATAATATATCTGTCATTTGTCACTGACACGTTTATGATACGAGATATAGGGTGTCTCAAATTTAAATGTAAGACACTGATAAGACAAAACAGTCCATTAGAGATTTGCTCGTTTTTGCTCCATTTTAAAGGAAATCGCGAAGAAAAGAAACAAAAACAGTTTCCGTTTTTCCACTTTATTTACTTACACTTACTCCGTGTTATCATCTAATTACATCATCCATATTATTATCTTATAATATCCATCATCATCCATATCATCTATCTAACAAAGATACTGTTTAAAATTTGCAACAGTGCAAGCATCACGTCGAACTACAATTTGTTCACTCCGATTGTGTGCTAGACATTTTTGTAATAATGTTTGGCCTCTCGTTGAACACGTGAAAAAAAAAAAACGAAAGCTTGTCTCTTTCATTCCCCGCGATTTTCTCTGAAACGCAATTAGTTTGTCCCTTACGTGCTCCCAACGTCGCGACACTCAAATTTGGAACACCCTGTACAACGCAAGTAGTCCCGTATCTTATATCGTAACGTTATTAAAATTTCAAACTGTTTCCATCCGCGGCATGTGCAATAGTAGACGTAAAAGTTCTCGTGGAAGTTCTCCGCGGGCCGCGTGTACGTGCGATTAAAGTTTCATTTTGCAAAATGACGCTCGGGCGGAAGCGTAGTATCTGCCGCAAGTTCCCTGTGGCGAGCAAGTTGTGGCCTACGCTCGGGCTCGTTTGCCCTGCCGGTACACGTTTGTTCGCCAGGTGACTGTCAGATGTCGCGGCGAACGTGTTTGCAGCGTGCCACCCAGCAATTTCTCCGTTTATCGGAAGAAACCAGACGGCGGAGGTGCGCGAGCCTGAAACGATAGAGGCTCTCCGCTCTGTATTACGATTGTCGCCCGTTTTAATGGAATCTAGGGGAGCGCGGTGCCACGAGTAGAGACGTGATCTTCACAGGGACGCGAATTCATTTTCTAGCCCCGTGGAATTCATTCAGCGGCTCGGCAATTACAATGCAATAAGGGTTAATACCGCTAACGGAATAACGTAATGCAATATCGGCGTTCGCGAACCTCCGGAAGATCAAAAGAGCAGCTTTGGCTGTGTAATCGGGTGTAGAGGGGCGAGTAGTCGCTTCAACCCCATTAACGATCAACTTGAAGTTGCGAGAACGTCACTTTATTATTGTATTACTAGGCCATCGAGGATTCAAGGTCATTTCAAGGTTTGTTCTTTGCTCATCTCCATGCATTTTTCTTACCAACTGCGTGATACGATAGAAAAAAAAAAAAATGGACCTTGAAAACTCTAAAAAAAAAAAAAAAAAAAAAAAAAAAAAAAAAGAAACCTTGGAAAAGAAATTCTTACCAGTTGTATCGATCTCTCGATATCATTCATCGTCAGGCGAAAAATATCTTTTGCATCGTCACAATTCATCGCGAAAGATATGTCCTCGCCATATTAATTGGACCGCCCTGTAATGTATATGTAAAATCATCTGGAGTAAAGCGCACAAAAAGTGTTCTTACACAGTTCGAAAAATACACTCAGCCTTCTCCGCAATAAATTTCACTAATCTCAAAAATCATAGTCGCGCATCTACCCAGACGGAGAAACAGAGAATCTCTTGTAATTTCCACTGCAGAGCCGATGGAACTTACAACGATAATGTCAACCGACTGACGAAATGCAAATGTCAAGGAAACTTCGGTCCTGAATGGGTTAATCGACGAGCAGCTGCCTCATCGGATTTAGGATCGATTTTCCCTGATTAAAGAGACAGGAGAACTAAAAATAAGTTCATGGAGGGGGGGAGGGGGGGGGGGGAGGTATAGTTAGAAGGAACCTTCGTGGAGGTTATGTCGCACGACGGTGGCCGCGTTTTTCGGAAACGAGCTCGGAACAACTTTTAATTGAACGCGTATCTCTGGGACTTCGTGGTCTACTGGAGCACGGAGGTAATTAATTTGTAGAAAGCGGGGCCAATGGAGCCGAGTAGAGGCCAACCAACACTTTGTGGATGGAACAGAAGACCGAGGGTCCACTGTAATCTCCGACGTGGCTCGAGCCATCGGCCAAGTGGACTGGCTGTCTCTTTTGCTCGTTTCTTCTTTCTCTCTCTGCTCTCCTCTCGCTTCTCAGTCACTTCACCGGTATTTCACGCTCGTGACACACCCACCGGTCGGTTGGTGTAAGTGTAGCCTAAACAATGCGTTTTCCAGACCTCGCGCGATGCAGCGTTGCCCAACCTGTCTACGTTGCACCGTGGAATCTTTGTAATTTTCAAGGCACCACCCCTCGGATTATCCTCCTTAAACACAGAGTAAACTCAGCTTCGTAACTCGCGGTACGAACGAGGTCAGGCGGAGTCAATGGCTCGAAAGGGAAGACGAACGAGCCCACGCGAGGACGACGATATTGCATCGGCGGTTTCTTCATTTTTCAGAGTAGTTTCAGAGATAAAAGTTTGAAAAATTCGTCAGTTCGATTAACCCCGTTTGGCTGGAACGGGGGAGAGTCTCTTTTTTTAAGTCTCGCACTGCGTGATGTATCGTTTCATATAAGTTTTTTTCCATGAAAAGAGACCGTTACGATTGATGTTTCAAATGGTATATATATCTTGAAGTTCGCGAAGTTCTGGGTGCTGAGACGCGCAAGATTGGGAAACGCTGCTGCTGCTGCGTTGGCTTTGGATTCCTTCCTTCTTCGTTCCTTTTCTCTTTCTTACGTCGTCCTCTCTCTCTCCACCTTCCTCCCCCCCTCTCTCCCTTCTCGTTTATTCTTATTGTCTTCCTGCGACCGAACGGTAGAAACGAATCGGCACGCCATTGCAAGCGCAAACACTGTTTCCTCCTTCGCTCTTCGCTTGTTATTGGCTACGTGTGATTGTCATTCAACGAGCACAGTTTCTATTAGCTTGAGATAACGAACGGTTTCTTGGCTGAAGGACACTATAAACATAAAATGTTTATCATTGAGTTATCTAACTTGAACGCAAATAAAGATACTCGACTTGACAGAAAATAAAATAATATAATCGAAAGACATAAACAAATTTTCGAAAGACCATCGCATCAGATATAAAATAGAAGTGGATCTTCACACACAAACAATCCTGTACAGGATTACTATAAAAAATCAAATGACAACTGTTTTGAGTTGATTTTAAATTCATTAGCATCTCAACAATGATAATTACTAAATTATAATAATAGTTGATAATACTCCTAATGTATAATTTATTACACATAATAATGTATTACAATGTATATTTACTAGTTATTGTGCTAATTGTACGTTGATATATTAAAACAATTAGTACTTAGTATTGCAGTAATGAGAACATTCGTTACGATACTATAAAAGAAAAAAAAAAAAAAAAAAAAAGACTTGTTACCTCCAAACCTATTTTAATTTCATCTGTATGAAACGTATTACGAAACAGAATTGAAGAAACGACGGAAAGCAATTACGTTGAAAGAAGAGTGATCGCTGCGAGTAGAGTGGCGGGTGGTAAAGGGGGTTTCTCCGTTTCGAGGGGGGAAAAGCTCTCTTTATCGACAGGCACGCGTGCATGTCGTCAGCATAGAGGTCACCGGGTGCCAGGAATTAATCGAGCTTTTCACAGCGGTGCAGATCGGCCGAGTAATCCCAGCCAGGGCCCGATGATTAAAAACGAATATCCTAGATCGGTATTTCGGCGAGCAAATACGGATCTTCGCGCGGCGATGAACACACAGAGGCGAATAAAAGGCGTCGAATGACGCGCATAATACGACTGGAAACAATAGGGGGAGAGAGACAGCCGTGCACTGTCGATTCGACGATGCCAATGCCGTCATCCTCATTACCCGTCTCCGCCCTTTTCTTCTTAGTTTTTTTTTTTTGTTTCTTTCTCGCTTTCCTTCATTTTAGCTTCTCTCCTCTTTCATTTTCAGAACCGAGGACTACGTCCTTTGTCCTTGGCTATGAGAGGCGAGTGTAGTAGAAATTTTTATTTTCTGTAGTTCGCCGATTTATATATTGTGCTTGTGATTAATGAGATTAATCGTCGAAAAATTAGCGATCGATCTTATCGATAAATAAAATTAACCGACAATTAACTGTCGATAAACGAGTGTCGAAGTGGTTAAAACGATCGATTTATAATTTTCGTTGGAAATTTTGCAGATGTAAATAACAATTTGTGCACTCTATTGTGTTACAAAGTTCTTCTGTTTCCTCTTTTTCACTTTGTCTTCGATGGAAATTTTTTGCTTTGGTCGTCGGTAATTTTAATGTTGAAAGAAATTAATTGTCGAAAAATCGGCGATTGATTTTATCGATAAAGAAGATAAACCGACAATCGTCGATTAACACTAGAATTATCGAAATGATCAAAATGATCAATTTATAATTAGAAATTTCAATAATTTTAATTATTAAACAAAGTATCGATAATTTTTCGCTTGAATTAATTGCGACATAAAACAATATCTGTCGGAATATTGATATATTACCGATGTGTGGTAAAATTTTTTTGAGAAAAATATTTTGCTTCTTTTTTTTTTTGTATTCCACGTACGTGTGCTCGATGAAATATTATTTATTCACGTTGAAAATTTCATAGCGAGTGTGTCCAGTTTTGTTCACCGTTGTACGCTCTATCGGGGGCGGATCTGGACGAAATCTGATAATCTCTTCGGGAAAATTGGCTGTTCGAGGAATCGGTGAAAGTGGAAAATTTGCAAAGCGAGGGAGATTCGATCAGACTCGGCGATGAGTAAGGGAAATTCCGTGGTCCGTGGATGAGTAATGGGCCGAGGAAGCAATTGTTAGAGATAACTTATTTGTTGAAGATTGTATGAGAATAGGATGAAGTAAAATGTTTCCTGTATCTGATTAATTCTCGAAACTACGTTGACACACGATCATTTCATTGTCACAATGATCCTCACGATCGTTCACATTCCGTTTTCTCAGATGTTTTTATTTTTTTTTATTTTTTATTTTTTTTTTTTTTCCTTGTTCTCGTATCTTTCATACTCTTTTACCTGCTCCTTCTACGCGCGGCTGTTACGTTGAAAGCGGGATACGCGGTCGAGGCAGGAAACGCCATGGGAGAGTGAGCAATCGGTATTCCATGGCTGTGTGTCACGGAGAGCCTCCACGAAACGCTAGCGACCACGAGAACCGGACCTAGCCCCTGCGCTCGACCCCTCTAGTCTTCGATTTTTTTACATTTTTTACCTCCGCTCTCTGTCTCTTTGCTTCTTTGACGAAACGCGGCTGACGAATACATCGAATATATATCGCGGGCGTTTTATATTTTTATCGGCGTGCATTGGTCCATTAACACTTACGTCACACGTGTATACTTGACTCTGGTTGGTTAACAAAAATATCAGTCAACTAAATTAATTTCAGAAAATATCTATAAACTAATATTCAAATCAGTCGTATCAAAATATTAATGTCATATAACATTAAGTTATTAAAATTTAAGTGAATTGAACAATTGAAAGAAATAGACATATAATAATCGTACAATTACGTTTCTGTCCAAGCAGAAGTTTAGTATTAATTTTGACGAAGAATTCCCAAGAACATGTTATCGTATTGAAGTAATAAAATTGTACGATTATTTGTAAAACTTTTATAACGATAGCTCTAACAAATAATAATAGATATTTCTCGCTAGGCGATTGTCATTTCAAATATTCCGCCGGAAGAGTGTTGAGGAAATAATAAAATGCGGGTTCATCGATCTTCAGATAGTTTATTTAATGTAATTAATATAATGTAGAGGACAGAGTTGAAATGATATAAAAACAATTCAGTTGTTTTTAGCGCAAGCTTCTGTAGTATTTAATAATCTGATTGCGAGGAGAGAAATAAAATTCAAATGTCACTCGTTTGCAAGTAAAATTATTTAAAGTCAGCAATGAAATTGAACGGAAATATAATATAATAACATGGTTCGAATAAAATTACTTTATTGATGAAATGATGAAACAGCATACACGTATTTAATTTTAAAGATCAATATTATTAATAACTTATTAAACAGTTTTGATTTGCTACAAAAAGAAAAAAATCCAAAAGAATTTGATTCTAAAATCGAGTATACTATACATTTCGAGTATTCTTGAATTTTTCATATACAAGGTGGCTCAAAAGACACTGCCTACCAAAATAATTCGTAATATATGTTAGGATGTTTTATTGAAAAAAAAAAAAAAAAAAAAAAAACAAAATAGGTGGAAAGAAACTTTTGGCCTATATTTTTTCGTATCTATTACGTGCATTGTGTGCTGTTGTAAGATTTTTCTACAGATATGCATAAAAATCCGCGAAAAAATCCAGTTGCCTTCGATAAGTTAGGACAACTGAATACTCGAAATCATCGGACGCAAATCCAGCAGGGAGTGGGACGTGAAAAATTGTCACGCGAGTCTGAACGTGGACGTTGGTCGGCTCGATATCGATTTCGTGAGCGCAAATCGATATCCGTGGCTCGGTTAACGGACACCAGACCACGAATTGAAAACTCGATCACGGGGTGCTTATCATCGTGAAAGTCTTTCTTCTTCTACTTCTTCGTTTGATACAAACGCGATTGAACTAGAATGAAAGCTTCGTCGAGCGTGTTTTTTCGCGCTGCCATCACCGTGAAAGACGCCGCGTTCCTCTGTCAGACAACCTGCCAAAAGTTCTTCCGATGATCCCTCTTCCAATCGAATGAAACTCGGGCAAAACGAATCGAGAGTAAGAAAATTACGAGGCTCATCCTTTTTTGAGGATTCTTTTTCGCGGCTTCTTAAATTAAATTTTGTTAATTTTGTTAATTTTAAATTAAATTTTGTTGATTTCGTTAATTTTGAATTAAATTTTACTAATTTTAAATTAAATTTTGTTAATTTTATTAATTTTAAATTAAATTTTGTTAACTTTATTAATTTTAAATAAAATTTTATTAATTTTACTAATTTTAAATTAAATTTTATTAATTTTACTAATTGTAAATTAAATTTTATTAATTTTAAATTAAATTTTGTTAATTTTCTTAATTTTAAACAAAATTTTGTTGACTTTATTAATTTTAAATTAAATTTTATTAATTTTACTAATTGTAAATTAAATTTTATTAATTTTATTAATTTCAAATTAAATTTTGTTAATTTTATTAATTTTAAATTAAATTTTGTTAATTTTATTAATTTTAAATTAAATTTTGTTAATTTTATTAATTTTAAATTAAATTTTGTTAATTTTATTAATTTTAAATTAAATTTTGTTAATTTTATTAATTTTAAATTAAATTTTGTTAATTTTATTAATTTTAAATTAAATTTTGTTAATTTTATTAATTTTAAATAAAATTTTGTTAATTTTATTAATTTCAAATTAAATTAAATTTCATTAATTTTATTAATTTCAAATTAAATTAAATTTCATTAATTTTATTAATCCTAAGCTAAGATTTTTGGCTCATCCTCTACATATGTATATTTTTTATCAACAGCATATATTAATATTATATATTCTATGTCATATTACATCACATATAATATTCCTATGTATTAAGTATCATGTATTTTTCACGAAACGAAATTTATGCGTTCTTTTTGCTGATTCTCGATGTAGAATCGCACGATCCACTTCCCGTTCCAATTCCTTTTTCCGCGTGCAACTGCCTGACTCTGGGCTCCCCCCCCCAGATTCTCTCGGTAGAAAACCCTTTGAAAGCCCTTCGGATTGCAAGCCTCGTTTCCGCGTGACGAATTTCCTGTTTCGAAAGCTCTCATTTATCCGCCGGACGGATGTTGACGCCTCGTTTGCCCGAACACGTCCCTCCTTTTCCGTACCTGTCCACAATAATCGGACAGAAATCCACTGGATTTTTCATCATTGCCTAAGCTATGGCAATTCAAGTCCGCCCAATAAATCTTCCAACTTTCAAACGAAGCTTTCGATGAAATAATTTCGCCGCTACTGCATTTTTTACAAACAGAGGATCACTCCCCAGTCGTGGAACACCCTGTATATTGTTTTCTTCTCACTTCGTTGCAAGGAATCATCCCCCGAGTGCTTGTACGCACGTACATGTTTGTCCCGCATGACGCACCCCGTGTAAATCCACTAATGGTTTCGAACAATGTGTCCGCCGTTGCCTCTGCAATACAGTACGTGTACGTATTGTATGTACACGACCTGCTACGTGCCGTGAATCCTCGCGTCTCGCGAGGACGGGTGTTTCCCGCCTCGTTACATACGTACCTCGATTTTCTCTGCCCTCGCCGAGAGGCAATCGCTGCATCTCGATGGGCACAGACAAGGTAGTTCTCTCCCAATTGGCGGCGCCAATCCAAAGTCAGATCCTCTGTACTCAAATGCAACAGAGGACGAGAGCGAGTCTTTTTTTCTTTTTACCGGTGAAATTTTAACGAAATTATTTATGACCATAACGCGAACCATTTATGAAGATAACGAGACTTTTTATCGTTATCCGCGTCTGCGTGTAAGAGAGGTGGGATCACTTCGAAATTCCCTCGTGTCTCTCTCTCTCTCTCTCTCTCTCTCTCTCTCTCTCTCTCTCTCTCTCACATAGGCGCATTCGTTGCCATTGACACCGTTGCGACGAGAATATAATTCGAAGAGAAATGAATATCGTATTATTTTAAATTAAATTTTGTTAATTTTATTAATTTTAAGTTAAATTTTGTTAATTTTCTAAATTTTAAATTAAATTTTGTTAATTTTCTAAATTTTAAAATAAATTTTGGTAATTTTCTTAATTTTAAATTAAATTTTGTTAATTTTATTAATTTTAAATTAAATTTTGTTAATTTTATCAATTTTAAATTAAATTTTGTTAATTTTCTTAATTTTAAATTAAATTTTGTTAATTTTACTAATTTTAAATTAAATTTTATTAATTTTAAATTAAATTTTATTAATTTTAAATTAAATTTTGTCAATTTTATCAATTTTAAGTTAAATTTATCAATTCTAAATTAAATTCTGTCAATTTTATTAATTTTAAATTAAATTTCGTTAATTTTATCAATTTTAAATTAAATTTTATTAATTTCACTAATTTTAAATAAAATTTTATTAATTTCACTAATTTTAAATAAAATTTTATTAATTTTACTAATTTTAAATAAAATTTTATTAATTTTACTAATTTTAAATTAAATTTTATTAATTTTAAATTAAATTTTATTAATTTTAAATTAAATTTTGTTAATTTTACTAATTTTAAATAAAATTTTATTAATCTTACTAATTCTAAATAAAATTTTATTAATTTTACTTTTTTTAAATTAAATTTTATTAATTTTAAATAAAATTTTATTAATTTTACTAATTTTAAATTAAATTTTATTAATTTTAAATTAAATTTTATTAATTTTAAATTAAATTTTGTTAATTTTACTAATTTTAAATAAAATTTTATTAATCTTACTAATTCTAAATAAAATTTTATTAATTTTACTTTTTTTAAATTAAATTTTATTATTTTTAAATTAAATTTTGTCAATTTTATCAATTTTAAGTTAAATTTATCAATTCTAAATTAAATTCTGTCAATTTTATTAATTTTAAATTAAATTTTGTTAATTTTATCAATTTTAAATTAAATTTTGTTAATTTTATCAATTTTAAATTAAATTTTGTTAATTTTCTTAATTCTGAATTAAATTTTTGTAATTTTCTTAATTTTAAATTAAATTTTGTTAATTTTATCAATTTTAAATTAAATTTTGTTAATTTTATCAATTTTAAATAAAATTTTATTAATTTTACTAATTTTAAATTAAATTTTATTAATTTTAAATTAAATTTTGTTAATTTTATTAATTATAAATCAAATTAAATTTTATCAATTTCAAATTTTATTAATTATATTAATTTTAAATCAAATTAAATTTTATTCATTTTATTAATTCTAAGCTAAGATTCCTCGTGTCTGTCTCACGTACGCGTGCTCTGTATCGGCGCATTCGTTGCCATTGACACCGTTGCGACGGGAATGTAATTCGAAGAGAAATGAATATCGTACCAACGTTCGTTCGGTGCGTGTTTGATTTTCATGTCTGTACGACAGATGTTGTAGACCAGAGAACTGTCGTGGTTTTTGAAAATAAAATATCAATAATTATGGCGAACAGCGTGACTCTTATACGACCACGCAATAGTGGAAAATTGTCAGGATAGGTCAAACTGCTGCAACATTGTCACAAGAAAGTCACGTGGCAATCTGTTTGGTCACGTTTGAAATCTAAATCGATCGTCATTATCGTAAATTAATCAGTATTGCACATCGGTATCATCTACGATAATTCCAATGTCAAAGTAAGAATCGAATAATCGACGATCACCTGTTACACCTGTTACTCTTCTAAATTCGTGCGTCGTCTCAAAAAAAAAAAAAAAAGAAAAATACGACGAAACATTTTCATCCGGAGCCTAGGCTCGAATCAAATCGAAAAGCACGGATAATCGTGTCGGTGAGTGTTGGAAACTTCTCGCAATACGATTAACAAGAGAGATAAGTTATATATGCACGTAGCAAGTTTCAACGTTCTTGAAGATTCAATTACGTTAGCCAGCTAGCTAGCTAGGTTGGTTATAAGCGCACGTGACGCACGTGGCTCGTCGTGTCGCTGTGTATCGATCATCAACGCGTATGAAGAGTCTGCCGACAGAACTGTATGCGACCGATAACGGTAACGACACTTTGTGTTGTTGGTCTCTTCAGTTTACAAGTGTATCGGCTACACCGTGTTGGGCCACGCCGGGCAGGACAACGGCAAATTGATCGCAATTCCGCTTCCATTCTTGTCAGACGGCATTAAACATCGTACAGGCTGTTTCAAATAAGGTTTCGTTGGTTTCGTCGAACTTCAAAAGTCTAATTCAGGTTCAAAGGCTTTCACATGAGTTTGTCTTGTCGTAAGTCAACTGTCGTCACTCTGTAGCTTTGTCTTTGTATATTTTCATTTCAACTCGTTTCTTTTTTTCGTGTGTGTTTTGCCGATATTACATTCGCGTACCGCCAAGGCTACACGGGTTGGGAACCACTGAGCTAATTGAACCTTTGAGTGCTCGAGCTGCCGGATATTTGAATCTTTGGTTTTCTGGATCTTTGAATACCTTTAGTTCTTTTGGTATAACACATTGTAAATATATCTATGAATTTATTACTCGTATGACACGTTAAATAACTTAATTTTTCGTTATAACAAAATTTGTGATTACGTGGAATAATAAATTTATACATATATTTACAATACAGTTTTATTTTTGAACAGTCACTCGTCAATTCGGTATTTCGTGTCTCTTGTCACATGTATTTTTTTCTATTCTGGTATTTTCATGCACCAATGCAATTCACAGTTATGTGAAAACATTTTAAAGCAAAATGAACACACTGATTTCGTGCTTTAAAATGAGGCTAAGTGCATTATTATACCTTTAACCTGCCTTTACAAAATTATAACAGTTTTAATATTTGGTTGTCCAAATATTAACTGAAATTTCTTGACAACGACTTTCTATTGTGAAAACAGACGAATGATTTTCATAATTGATCGATAAACGATATATATATGCTACACGTGCATTGTTGAAAAAAAAACCGTTTCAAGCGTAATTACCGGTGAAAACAAGTCTGAAAAATTTATCACTCGCGATATATTAAAGTAACACTCGTGTGTCGTTTCACTTTCGTTTAAAACTTTCATTTAAACTTTCTGACACTCGAAACTTTGAAACAGACTGGAAAACGATCGTCGAGTGGGTAGAAAGGGGAAACAGGGGGAGGGGGGCACATCAAAGTGGCGAGCTAGCCGTGTAGGCGAGACACCGATTTCAGAGGCTTAAACGCCGGCAAAGAAAAACAAGTGGCGAGTTACTCGGCGTATTTTGATGCGCACACGCGAGCCGTCCCGCGCCGATACGCAAGCGGAGTACTCGTGCTCGAGAGCGCACCTCGAGTGCTCGTTCACTGCACGTTAAAGCGTCGCTTTCGTTCGTTAAAGCGGCGCCTCGCCAACTTCGAAACTTTCCTCCTTAAAAACTCCGACAGGAGCATCCGTCGAAAAAAATCTCTGAAAAAATTATCCAACATTCGGGGATCTGTTGAACAAGAAAATATATTGTCTATCGTTTTTTTTTTTTTTTTTTTTGTCAGTTGTTGTCCTTGTTAATTGTCAGATAAAGTTTGAAAAGTATTGCTGTTTATCATAACAATCCAAAGATGGAATTTTCTGCAAGCGTCTGGCGCATGCGCATTAGACACATGCGTGCAAGACGTGCGCATCAAACCACGCGATGGAGGAGCATGTTTCGTGAAGTCGACACAATATCTCTGTCACGTTAAAAATTATCTACCTATAACATCTGAGGATTCGTTGTAACGAGTAAATATATCGTCTGTTGTTTTTCAATATTGTCTTCTTTGTGAATTGTTTAGTTTACTTGCAGTGCATATTAGTGAGGCGCATGCGCATTTGATACACGCCTGACGCGAACGCAATATTTGAAGATCGCGTATATTCCGGGAAACAGAAATATGCTTTGTTCAACTTAATAAAATCTCTGTCGCATTAACAGTTACTCACTTGCAACATTCGCGGATTCTCTGAATCAAAATATACATGTATCATCAATTGTTCTTCGGTATTGTTTTCTTCATTAATTGTCAGGTTAAGTCAGTCAAGTGTCACATTAAGTAACGCATGCGCCGGAGACACATGCGCAGTAGACATGCGCAATAGACAGACGACGTTCAAATTCTTTCTCTGACGCGAGCGCGAACGCAAAACATTGAAAAACACATAGGAAAACTAAAATATGCTTCGTTCAATGAAAAGTCTACCCCAACTCAACTGCAATTCTATAAATGCGTTTTATTGTAAGTTTCGTTCTAACTATCATTACAAACACAAATGAGGCGATGAACAAAATATAAGGACATTATTTCAGGAATTATGCCAGTGAGAATCTATTTTATATAGGCATCCTCGAGATGACAGGTATTACCGATTATTTGGAATATTGTTCGAGCGGGGTTTGTTGAAAAAAAGAAAAACAAAAAAAAAAAAAAAAAAAAAAAAAAAAAAATGGCCAAATATTAATTGCGGAATATATATTTCGCCCTCCGATCCGCGGTCGGCGCTATATTATT
>NW_025110011.1:363346-413825 GCF_011392965.1 Frieseomelitta varia | reverse complement strand
GGGGGTTTTTTAAAAAAAAAAAAAAAAAAAAAAAAAAAAAAAAAAGAAAAGGGAAAAAAAGGCACGATTGGCGAACGAGGAATAAGTGGATCAACGGAAGAGCGACGTATCGTGAGACAGAATCGAATAATGGAGCGTGGAGGGTTGACAGAACGGTCGTTAATCAAACCGATTAATCGAATGTCACGGAACATGTCGGTCGGTGAATTCCACGGCTTAGAGAGAACGGTATTTAAACGAGTTGTACACCGCGCGATATTTTCCAATCTTGGCGGCCGATAATGAGCCGCAACAACGCGCCACCTGGGAAATAGAGCATTTTATCGGTATTTCCATCTCTTCTTTTCTTCTGTAGAACGGCACGGCGATCTCTTCTCCTCTTTCATCCTTCGAGATTATCGCCGGGTCCCGGTTGAACTCAAGGTTGAACCTCGTATCGATTGAGAAATAAAAAGAATGTACGCGCAATTATATTTCCACAGCCGATCGTAGGCGTTACACGTAGGCTTGATTCTATTTCTCTCTTAATACTCATTTTTCTCCCGTAATTGGAATATCAATTAACACTCTCGTGGTAATTTTTTTTTTTTTTTTTTCTGAGCTCGCCTCGTAAGTCTGAAAGAATATTTCGAAAAAGTGACAAAGGTACAATTAGGCAACATAGTGACGAAGAATTTTCTTTTAAGTGATAGCGCGAGTCGCACAAAGATTAATTGTATAAATTGTAAACGTGAATTGGTTATAATTATTTCGATCATCTCTTTATGATGAATAAATGTATATATGGAAGTAAATGAAAAGCCCTTGCAAGTGGCAAACATTAAACTTTCGGTCATTAAATAACACGTAATTAGTATATTAAATAATATATTAAATATAGTAAATAATACATTAAAGAACACGTATATTATCTAGAATAATCCTGAAAGATTTGATATTTGACATTTACAGTGTTTTCTACGAGGACTCTTCGTTCTCTGTCTATTTAATTTAAAATAAATTTGGAACAATCATAAAAAATGTAGTTGGCTCCTTAGAAGCTCGTTATTATTCATCGATGTATTCAAAAATTACAAACACCGGGGCTAATCAATTTATCTTTCAAATAGCTCCGTTAACCTACTTGGCTGCGCTTTTACCGTGGAAAAAAAAAAACGTAAATCATCAAGCCGTTAATAAAACACTTACCATGGAAATAATTCAGCGAAAATTGACTTGGCCATCGCCGATGATTCCATTTCCTTCACCAATGTTGTCGTTCTATTTCTCTGGTCGATTTATCAAAGAGATTCGGTTGATGTAGGTTAAGAGGTTACAATTAGAAGAAAGACTTTTGCAAGAGATACAAGCAGTGAGGAAGTTGGATTCTAAGAGATTTTTACTTATGTAATCTTCTTAAATATGTGGATAATATTGATGCAATTTAGATAAATGATGTCGATAATATTTATACAATTTAGGCTAAGTTTCGGTTAATAATGTTTATTAGGGTATAATATTTACACAATTTAGGTTAGGACGGGTATAATATTCATACAATTTAGGTTAGGACGGGTATAATATTTATACAATTTAGGTTAGGGTGGGTATAATATTTATACAATTTAGGTTAGTGTGGGTATAATATTTATACAATTTAGGTTTGGATGAGTATAATATTTATACAATTTAGGTTAGTGTGGGTATAATATTTATAAAATTTAGGTTAGGATGGGTATAACATTTATACAATTTAGGTTAGGATATAACATTTACACAATTTAGGTTATGACGGGTATAATATTTATACAATTTAGGTTAGTGTGGGTATAATATTTATACAATTTAGGTTGGGATGAGTATAATATTTATACAATTTAGGTTAGGATGGGTATAATATTTATACAATTTAGATTAATGTGGATATAATATTTATACAATTTAGGTTAGGATAAGTATAATATTTATACAATTTAGGTTAGGATAGGCATAACATTTATACAATTTAGGTTAGGATGGGTATAATATTTATACATGTTAGGAAATGATACTGAATAATATTTGTTAGAATATAATATTTACATAATTTAGATGAGGAAGTGATATTGAATAACATTTATTGGGGCATAATATTTAGGTTGGAATGAATGATACCGATACAATTCATGTAAATGATATCACTAACAATTGATACAATTTAAAGTAGATAAATGACATTAGCGACATTGATATATATCGGTCATTATGATATTAAATGCAATTGACGAAAGCATGTTATAATTAGCCAGGTTGGTTAACTATTAACATTTGTAGCCGATATATATTACGCGAGATTTCGATCCTTCTCGAGGCAAATTCACAGATTTCAGGGTTGGTGAACAACCCTGCACCGCTTCAGTCTCGCGCGATCAACCTTCCAACTCCAAAGGGAATTTCGTCGCCATGAGAAATAGGTCGAGCGCGTTCAAAGCCTTCTCGCCTCTTTTTTTTCATTCGATTCGCGTCAATCCCACTTGCAGCGAGCGTAATCCCGCATCGCGAGTCGATGCCGCTCACGTTCAAGTGAGAGCCACTGACCTATTGTCAAGGTTCCAGCAACGACCATGCTAATTGAAATCGATCACTGCCAGGCCATGAGTTTACGAAAAGAGTCCTGAGAATTGACGAAAGTTACAGGGACGTTCGAGGAGACAGATGTCCCTGCCATCTTCGTCGTTCGTCGTTCTTGAGTGGAAGTCAATTCCCCACGTGGAATCTGGCAATCTCGAGAGACAGAACTCGGGATGGAAGCTACTTTGAGATGAAAATAGGTAAATTGGTGGCGGGATTGCTCGATGGAATCGTTAATCCTTGCGTGTCACTTCCATTGACGAATTGAGCCGTTTATTTTGAGAGTGGCCCCAAAGTCCATTTATCTTTGAATCAAGTTATTTAACGATTCGCGTTTTGATAAATTTAAAAATATTGATTCAACTGATAATAACATGTTAGTATAATGCTTTTGTGTTTCTAAGGGTGTATTGATTTCTAATCCAATGAGTGTGTGATGACAAACATTGCTTAGAAAGTAACACGTTTTTGGTGGCTATAAATGGACTCGAGCCACGTTTCAAAAATAACATTTTCAATTCTTCAAAACGGCACAAGTCCCTGGGAAAAAGTAAAATTTCCTTAAGACAAAGAAGATATTACAATTTTATGCTTTAAAATTAAAAAAACATCCAACTTTGGGAATTAAAATATCCAATTTTATTCACACTATTAAAGGAATGTTACAGTCAAATAATATTTCGCAATTTATAGTTCATTCTTCTCGAATTTGCGTATGCATGAGAGATTTAAAATAATTATGGCGTACAGTTAGTATATAGCGTATACAAGTCCATTATATCGTTGTGTTTTAGTGTTGCGATTGGTCTTGCATTTTTGTCATTAAAATATTATTAGTATTATTAAAATTTCTTGGATCTCCCCTGGCGCGATAGTAGATCCAAATTTTTAACTAGTGCATCCTCGTTCGTGACGTTTTATAGAATGTTATAGTTCCGAAATATTTGTGAACAACGATCGAACGATTGTCAGAATTAGATAAGATAAATGCGTAAAGACTGGGATAAAAATCTTAACCAGGCTGAAACGACGTTTGTTCGGATCGGATGTATTTTTAATAATATCCATTGCCACGTGGCAACTTTCTCGCCAGAGTGTCAGTAACGAAAGATAAATGTCGAATTAAGGTTAAAGTGTCTCCCAAACTTCTGAACTAATGGTTATTCGATGTGAGCAGCTTAATTATACGATCTCGCCGCAAGCAACGGAGCTGTAATTCGATCAGTGCATTAAAAACAAAACTGTCTCGTCTTAATGTCGTATTTAAAGAAAGTGAAGGTGTTCGTCTACTAAAAAAAAAAAAAAAAAAAAAAATTGCTTGTATCAGATCGTATCAGATCACTATCTCGAAAGCATTAATTCTTTTATTCGAATTATTCTTTTTGTACGACGCATAGCTTGTAAATGATATTTATGTTTATCGATCACCGTCGTAGATTTCACATGTTCAAAAGTGCAAAGAAATTCTTTAAATTGTAACAATTGATTAATTAGAATATCATATTACACTTGATGTTAATACAATGTGAATATTAATTCGACGGATTGTATTAATTATATTAATATTAATGTAATGACATATACAATATTTGAATGTTAGTTGACGGAGAATTTATAATTATTCACAAAGAGCAATCTGATTTTGATCGATTTTTATTATTAAATTATTGGAAAATGATGTTCTCGGGTCGAGAAATCTGCTAGAAAAATTTTTTCACACCGATACACGCGGAATGATCACGGAATTTTGTCTAATTGTGTGCGCAAATAGTAAACCGGAAATCACGAGGAAATCACGTGAGGATTTCCGGTGATCTTTAAATCGCAGCGAGTGTCCCTGAGGTGAGGAGGCACGCGGGTAAATATACGTGCTACGACTACGTTCGTGTCGATGAGAATGGTCAAAGAATTCGGCGTACTCGCTGATGGACGTTCGATTCTCCTTGTCATCCGACTCTCGATTGATTCACGTAGGCAAATTGTACATACAGTGTGTTCCATTTAATCGAAAACGGTGAAATATTTCAGGAAGGAATAGCGTTTAAACAAAAGTTTTTTTTCTTTTTTTTTTTTTTTTTTTCGCTTCAATAATAATTATTATTTCATGTGTCGAGATTTCAAGGTTAACTTCGATTTTTCAAAATGGAATCATATGTTTTTTTATGCGTTAGTTGATGTAGCTTTGCATTATATTAACCTATTCGTGTATATATATATATACATCGAAAAATTGTTAATTTTGAGAGATCTGATCATTTTTATTTTGCAAATTATATCGTATGAAAAAAGCAGTATCTTTGCATATTGTTCTTCGTGCATAGATATTTCGCCTAATATTATTACAAATCATTGATCATGATAATGATAATAACTAAAATACAATTTAATATAATAAATTTAACAATTTATTTATTATCGATCACGGGCAATGTAATCCATTAGTACAAACGAAAATAATTAACAATTTTATTATATTGATAATAAATTATTAATCAATAAATTGGTTGGTATTATTTGTGGAATAGAAAATTAATTTTCATTTATTTTAAAATGACATTTTAACATTATACATATATATATATTAATTAAATTTTCTAAAAGTTAATTACTATTATTTGTTCTTTCTAATATAATAGGCATAATAAATGAGGCATTGTAGTATTCACAAAGAAGTGAAAATAAATTCACGGATGAATAAATACTGTTAAGATCAATTATCATTGTCTGATCAATTGTATAAGATAACCGAACATACACGAACATAACATAATTCGTCATAGATATAATATCTGTTGCAAAAGTAACATCCATTTTCTTATTTTCACTTTGGATAAAATCGCGATTTGGTCGGTCAAGTAGGAAACTGTATATTTATATTCATATGAATATAGCGAGAAGGAATCTCCAGACGTGAGTCTCGTATGTAATTCCGAACTGTCCAATGGTATTAAATTGATTTAATTTATTTTCGAAAGATAGAAACGATAGAAAACTTGTTATTATTTATATTTATGAGCAGATACTGCAACCGACCTTTTTTTCGAAGCTCTAAGAATTTTCAAGACTCCGTGACTTCACGTTCCAATGAGCTTCGAAGAACATTCGAAAAGGCACAACGAGATGCGAAAATTGTGGCAAGAAACCTTTGTCACGAGTTTTAAAGCGATTCAAGGTGATTCCTGGCATGGCGTTCCACGTACCTTTCCAATGGAATTGTTACGGGAAAAACCGACCGCCAGGCTTACCTGCGACTGTTTACTCTCGCCCGATGTCATTGTGATCCCCCCCACTCCCCCCCGCTCCTTTTAACCTGAAATGCACCGAATTTCTGACTGACAGACGTGCGTGCGGTCAAGCCTCGGCTTAAGCCTGTTTCACACTTTCGGATGCCTCACCAATTATACCTCGTTTCTAATTTTATTTTGATATGTGTGTGTATCTCGTTCGTTCGTTTGATTTCATGACGTTGAGGTGAAAAATTGGAAGCTTGGGTTAGGTTAGGATTTGAAGATGAACGTATGTATTTCGTTGATTTTACTCGATTTCTTCATATTGGGCTGAACAATTAAACTACTTGTATCAAATCAAAGAGAAGAACAGGTTATTTTAAAGGGAATGTGTGTTTCGGTGGAAAATTGTACGAGTAACTAACCTTATTCCCGACAACCGTATATTTCGTCAATCGAACTGAAACGTTGAAATTTTTTTGCACGAACAAAAGACACGCGTAAACTCTATAAAGACGTTAACGATGGATCAACCTCAAGGTAAATACAAAATGAGCGTTCGAAAAACGAGATCGTAAAATGTACGTAAAATTTATAATAATACGGTCGTGGAGAAGGATGGAGATGCAGCATAAGGTTGAACAGTATGAAAGAGACTTTAAGAACACGGCGTCAGTCGTTTCGGGTTAGTCGAAGCGTCAGGTAGGGTGGATCCATCTCGTGTACACCTGCGTTTCCTGTCGATGGAATCGCAGGGGCGCGCACCTGACCACCGGAAGCCTACTCTGTCCCCCGACCAACCATTGAATTCACTCTCGCTTCTCAACGAAAGCGAAACCGAAAGTTTTCCCCCCAACTTAACTGTATTCCACGAAACGACAAAAGATTAGAGGGGAAAGCGTAATGGAAAGATACGAAAAAGGTAGGATCTATCGGTCGGTCGTGCATTGAAATCACGTCGACAGCTACACGTCACGAAGCGAATTTCACTCTCTAAAGAGGCTTGACGTCATCCTCGACGAAGATCCCACTATCTGTAGGAGCTGTACGAGTCGCGAAAGACATTGCAAATTTTCAACGTTATCTTTGGATAAAGTAGGTTGCACGATAAGTAGATCTTTTGCGCGTTTTGTGAAAATTGACGTATAACGTGAGAAAAAAGTATGTAAAATATCAAGGTCAAAGTCTGACTTTTAAGCATATATTTGATGGATAAAGCGATTGCTTGTCAAAGTTCTGTTTTTTTTTTTTTTTTTTTTCTTTTAAATCAGATTCTCAGAAATATGAATTTGCATGAAAATCCGCCGTTTGTAAAATGAATATATAATAAATATAAAGTGATATAAAATATAAAGAATGTAACAAGAAATAAAGTAATAAAGTAAAAATATATAAAATAAAGAAATAAAGTAATAAAGTAAAAACATATAAAATAAAGAAATTAATTAATAAAGTAAAAATATATAAAATAAAGAAATAAAGTAATAAAGTAAAAATATATAAAAATATGTTGATATATATATCAACATATTTTTATATATTTTTACTTTATTATTATTAATATATTTTTTACTATTAATTACTATTAATATATTTTTTTACTTTTTTACTTTATTACTTTATTTCTTTATTTTATATATTTTTACTTTATCACTTTATTACTTTATTTTATATATTTTTATTTTATATATATATAAGATCTGTGTTAGATTCAAAACTAAATGATAAATCCACGATTTTTCCTTGTTAAGCAAAATGAAATGTACAAATGATAAAACACGTAAAAATCAATATAATATGAACCAATTTAAAAAATGAAAAAAACATAAGAATTAATTGAAGTTTCGAAATGTTCAAGACTTTCAAAAAATAAATGACAAATCCTCGTTGTATAAAAATATAAAATACATCGGTACGAAATAGTCGAAACAACCTGCATCTTGAACTAGATGCAAGGCTTTCAACAAAAATAAACAACAAATCCACAATTGGTTCACCTTGCTCTCAACTGTGTGATTTCAACTGCTGGAAGCAAGCGACGAGCTAAATTTAGATTCCAGCGCTGGCGAGCGCTGCATTTTCATTTTCGATTCATGATATACCAAGACCCATTTCTCCAAGAGAGGCCGAATAATACAGACCCGTTTAATATTTCATGCTACTCGTCCGCATAGAAGAAGAAGGGAGGGGGAGAGAGAGAAAAAAAAGGGTTTCTGGATCAGGTAGCTCTGTTTCCTTTTTTTTTTTTCTTTTTTTCTTTTTCGAGCACTAACGTCAGGACAAACAACTCCCCTGTGGATGCATGCACGTGGCCAATCGGACAGTCTGTTTGCAGGGAACACGCGGTCTGCGTGCACACCTGACAGAACAAACAGCCTGATCAATCGTGCACGCGATAGACTCACAACCCTATCGGTGAGTCACCCGTGACAAATAAAAACCCATGGTGACCCATCGATCGTTTCTCCAAGTGAGTACAGTCACTACTGTACAGTCACCAGGCCTTTTACAATTTACAACGATTAGTATCCACACCGACGATAGATGTACATATTTGCAGTTATAAAAGCGAAGATAATTCTTGTTAACTGTATCGTGGAACTGAATTGAGGATATTCTTTTGCAAATTTATAAAGAGATTGTTAATCAGACTGTGTGTCTTTGTGCAAATTCGTGTTTGATTTAACTTAAGATAATTATTATATTATTATATTAAATATGATATTAGATTAATAAATAATAATTTAAATATAATATATAATAAATATTATATATTATATTTAAATTATAATATTGTATTAAATTAATATAATAATAATTATTAATAATAATTAACTCAATATACTATATTATATTAATATAATATAATAATTTATGTTAATACATAATTTAACGTGACAATTTGTATATATTTAATATGATGATTTAATATATATTTATATAATTTATAATATTATTAATATAATTTATACTACCATTTATAATAATTTATATATATATATATATAATTGAACGCTAGAGTGTTTTATGTAAATCTTTCATATAGTTTCGAATATTTTCCTATTTTGTTTCCTCATTGAATCACTTTCCTGTATTAAATTTTTCTATTTTTTCATTTCATTCAGTATGTATCAGAAGACGCATAAATTTCTCTGCCTTTGTGTTCTTGCCAGATACAAGCCAAGTACAGAATGTGTTAAAAATTAGGCAGAAAATTATTTTACATATTAAAAAGCACTACACTTTGTCTATCAAAATTCTTTGAAAAAAAGAACAGAGAAGAAAGACAACCGACAGGAAGCCCTCATCGAAAATATTAAATCAATCATCTTCTCAATTCCTTTTCTTGAAACTTAAAATCACCAAAATTCTAAAATCGCTGAATGAGCATATAACGCATTAAGAATGTACTCAGCTTCAGATATATTTATTCAACACACATTATATTGTTGTAACACATGTTCTTTGAACGTCATATTTAAAATACAATTGTTTTAAATATCTCTGTACGATTATTCAAAATACAGTTGTAACACATGTTCTTTGAACGTCATATTTAAACAACAATTGTTTTAAATATCTCTGTACGACGCTCCAACCAAATATTCAAGGAATAATTTCCAAATTTATTCATCGAATGACTCTTGGGATTTTCAATTTCGTTTTGTGGCCCATTGTAGTACCACACCGAACATTACGAAATCCACTTCGGGGACGATTTTTAAAGAGGTTACAAACACTCTAGAGGCTTAAGTCGAAAGATAGGAGCGTGTACTCGTATGCACACAGAAGGAACGAGAAGAGAGAGAGAGATAAGTTCTCGATATCAGGTGCCGAGACCGATAAAGCACATTCCAGGCCACAGTTCTCATGCTATACGCCGACCGTGTGTCGTGTCAACAGCTTTCGTGTGTCCACCGGTGTTGTTTTTCCCCCTTTTTCACGCAGTTCATTCACCCGCTTGAACGCCTTTCGTGAACGTTTTATCAGAGGGTTGATTTCTCCCCCCACGTTGACACGTAGGACAACTATGCTGCCAGATCGAGGATGATCGACGTCAGCTGGATCTCTTGCGGCTCTTGCAGAGCCTGTTGGCTCTGCGTCGCCCACAGACTTGGCATCTCGACGCTTTTTTGCAGGTAAACCAACGCTTTTTGGTTCACAGATATATATATTTATTTATTGTACCAGTGCAATGATAAATCCTGTGAATGTATTATATTCTAAGTTATGTAATACATTATCTTCAAAACGAGACACGACTGTGTCATGATCGTGTTGATGAAATTTAGAAATGTACGGTAATTGTATTGTAATTGAAATATTGAGGAGATTAAATAATAATACTCTGTAGAAGAAAGAATGTATATAGTGTTGTAGTATTATGAAAGTGTTGCAGCAACAAACTTCATTAGAAGTATTGTATAAATATTTAAAACACTGTGTTTAAACAATTTGAAGATTCATATTGGTTTTAAAAGTTACCAATATAGTGCTGTCGCAGAGCTAATGAATTTTTAAAGTGTCACAGCAACAAATGTAAGAAAAGTATTATGAAATACACATGCAATCTCATATAATATACAATCTCACATAATAAAATACATGTGCAAAATTACTAAATACCGAATATTAAGAATAAAACCTGTCCACAGAAGTCACATTCATCAATATTTGTTGTAAACATTTCACAGAGATCATTAGAAGTGTTATATAAATATTTAAAACACTGTGTTTAAACAATTTGAAGATATTCATATTGGTTCCAAATATTACCAATATAGTGCTGTCGCAGAGCTAATGAATTTTTAAAGTGTCACAGCAACAAATGTAAGAAAAGTATTATGAAATACACATGCAATCTCATATAATATACAATCTCACATAATAAAATACATGTGCAAAATTACTAAATACCGAATATTAAGAATAAAACCTGTCCACAGAAGTTACATTCATCAATATTTGTTGTAAACATTTCACAGAGATCATTAGAAGTGTTATATAAATATTTAAAACACTGTGTTTAAACAATTTGAAGATATTCATATTGGTTTTAAATATTACCAATATAATACTATCACAGAGCTAATGAATTTTGAAAGTGTTTTATGTAACTATGTGTATACGAAATATCATATACAAAAATACAATATATATACAATATACAATATTTTAATATATGATATATGTATAACAGACTTATATATTATTTATGTTTGTTGTATCATATGTACAAAATGTATATGTATATTGTGCATATATATTCTATAACATATACATATACAACATAAATAATTATAATACAACATACTTATATAATTATAATACAACATACAAATACTTACAATTATGATATTCAAAATATAAACAAAATATAATACAACAAATACAAACGACGCATGAAACAACAAGTACAATTACAAATATGAAAATCCACATTTTTCGAGAGAAAGGTATCTGTGTTATACAGAGGATTTAATAATACAAGGGAGAGGCATTTCTTTCTGTTTTTTTTTCTGTTTTATTTCACCCGACTCGAGGTAAATGAATGTCGGTCGCATAAAGCCGAAGAAAACGGTCGGTTGATCGAATTTCCTCGCGGAAACATCGTTCGAGGTAAGAAAGGAGGAGAAGAAAAAGAAGAAGAAGAAGAAACGAAGCTTTCGTTAGGCGACTTCTCCTCGTTTCCTTCGTATCGAGGTTATCTGGTCGTGAAAGAGCAAAGGACGCTTCATCGATCATAGATAACCACGGCTCTTCGTTTCACAGGTGAATTCCAGCCGTTCCACCCGAGAATCGAGATTGCTCCTTCCCAACTGACGCAATCCGAAAGACTTCCCAGCCGATGCTTCCCGTCATTCTAACACACTTTCGATCAGTCTTCCTCTCCACCACGTTGAAAACTCGTGCAGATGTTCGAAAGCTGCGTTCTCACCGAATATTCCAATCAGCAGCTAATAAATATTTGAGCATCGCATTTAATTGCAGCAACGTTTCAATCACACCGCGTGTTATGTAACTGGAACAATATTTGTTCTTTCTTTGCCTGGCTTCAAAGAGAACTCGCCTCGAACAACCAGCTGTACAGGCGTTTTTGTGAAACGGTCGACAAATTGGGCACATTGAAGGGACGTAATTCGTTTCTGGTATATTATGATTATCTGAAACATGATATAATATAATAGAATAATAATATAATAGAGAAACAGACTGTCATCTTTTGTTTCGAATATTTATTACAAATAGATTTCGAAGATTCAAAGGTCCGACAATCGAAAAACTTTAAATATCTAAAACTTTGGATCTAAATATCCAATGATTCGAGAGATCTAAAAATTTAAAAATTCAAATACTTAATCCGAATATTTAAATGTATAAATATTTAGAGATTTAAATATTCAAATATTCACGTTGTAATTCAAATCATATTTGGATGCTTAAAATTAGGAAAATTGTAAATGATACTGAGTGACGAGTAATGTAACAGATTGAGAATGCATTTATGTTTAGACGTACGCATTTTGATAAATTTGTTCAGCATATTGCAATACCTTGTTCTCTTTTAACCTCTAATAAGCAAACCAATTGTTTTTGTTTTATCGATCAGAAGATTATCTGTACGATGCTTTAATACAAATTAACCACTCGAACTTTGTCAATTTCTCAATAGGATACACATAACCTAAATGATCCAATAGAGCAGTTTCTCTTTGTGGTGGAAGATGGAATTGTGGTCTCTAAGATGGAATTTCCCGTAAACGTGCATTTATGCTCATATTGATACAGAAATATTCATAAATCAATTAAGGATTCCCTGAACTAACACATTCATTGCCAACTTGTTTTCTAGTATTACGTTCTTCATTAATGTGTACATTTCAGATTAATCACGTGTCAACGCATGCGCAAAGAATGTGAAATTCGGCTGTCGCGAACGCTACAATTAAGAATCGCGTGCAACATTAGAACATTTTTCATTTATTCAATGAGATCTTTCACATTAAAAAATCATCCATTTGTATTCAGGGATTTAGCGAACCGAGATGATATATATATTATCAATCATTATTCATTTCAATATCAATAATTTTCTCCATTAATTGCCAGGTGTATTTCGTATCAGTCAAACGCATGCGCATTAGACGCGTGCGCATTAAGCGCATGCGCGTTGGACATACGCGCGAAAATTGTTAAATTAATTAATTGTTTGAACATTACACAGTGATTTAATAAAATTACAATTGGAAAAGCGGGAAATCAATAAAATTAACGAAAGCAGAATGAAATTGTAAAAATTAATAAAGTAAAACAGAAAGAGTACAGTTACAATTGGAAAAGCAGAAACGTGCTTCGTTCAATTAAAAAAAAAAAAAAAAAAAAAAAAAACAGAGTATCGCGTTGGCGGACATCAAACTCGGGACGACGGCGGTGAAAGAAAAAATTGAAATGACCCGTGTGATGATGATGCTGCGTCGCCCTTGGCACGGTTTGCGTATTAACAGCGGCATATAACAGAAATAGACGTTCCCTTTTTAGGTAGGCTCACCCTTCGCTGTTGCAACTTGCGGATATGAAAACCAGAACGCTCGAGTGTAATCTGTCTCAAACGAGCGCGTTATTGCATCGCGTATTAAGCTCGGCGACGTCAAAGGGCAGATCGGTTTTAATAATGGCTCCTCGCTACGCTCTCGATGATATTAGACGACCATCGTAACGGAGACAAGGGAATCCTACTAGACCATCGTAACTCCGGAGAGCCCTTCACGTGCGAGTTCCTGTATATTCGTTGAACTACCTACGCGCACGCGTACGTAGAATTCTCTGCAAACTCTGTGAAATAAACTTGTGAAATATATATGGGGGGGGGGGGGGGGGTTAATATTTATAGCTCCGTAGATCAATGAATCAGCTGAGAGGATCGTTCTATTTACTTCGTACGTGCTTCGTACGTAGTTCTTTTTTTCTTTTTTTTTTTTTTCTTGTGCAGATTCAGCTGAACGAAATTAAATAGACGGTATACTGATCGTCTTGTTTACATTTGAGAAACGAAAAATTTACATCTTTAACGAGAATTTCATCTTTGTTCATGAACAATTTGCAATATTATTATATTTACCATTACGTTGCAATTTGCGTTTAATTTTTTCAGTTTCAATCGATTGAAATTTCGTTGCTCAATCGAAATTGCATCATCGATAATGAACGAAGCGAACACCCTGAAACGAAGGAAAAGAAAAAAAAAAAAAAGAAACGAACTCAGAATCCAATGTAACGTTAAAATCGCAATTCTGTTTGTTATTAATAGCCGATGCTCGTGCGTTTGTACGATACTTGAGAATAGAATAGCATCGATGCGTTAACAAACAAACGTTCCTGTTCTCATTGTGTGTACGATGATCGAAAGGCCAATAATCCTGGATAAATTGGTACTGGTCAAATGCCATTCATACGTTGTACAAACGTTGAATGAACGCCGACCTGTCTCACTGAAATTTCGTCTGAAATTCGACCCCCGTGGGGGCCATCCATTTCCATAGAAAATCCACTCCTACGTGGCGCCACCGCTTCCGCCAGAAACCCACCCGTGTCGCTATCCAGACTGCTAATGGAATTCCCCTAACAGTGAACAGAACATCTCTTAAACATCTCGAACAGACACGAAAACTTCTATCTCTTATAACACACGTTCTTTCTCACATAAACTCTAATTGCCTTCGGCTGTTGAAAACGATCCGAGCGGTTGTCGAGAACGAATCTGGTACGAACAGAGATAGATAGACAGATAGAGAGAGAGAGAGAGAGAGAGAGAGAGAGAAAGGTCATCGAGGCAACAATAGACGAGGTTTCGTGAACACGTTGCATGGTGAAAACCATGCCTACCCGCATGGACAATTGGTGAATTTCGAGCAACGATCGTGTAACACGTGCAGCCGAGCATCATCGAGATTTCAGCCACCATCGAGTATTTTATGGAAACGTAAGAAGATTCGAAATTGCCAGGCAAAAGTCTTCGAAACCAACGAGCCTTCGGTTTTGTCCTTAACGAGTAGCCGCGTTCCTTCTTCTTTTTCTTCTTCTTCTTCTTCTTTTTTTTTTTTTTTTGCCATTCAACGACTCTTACGAGACAACGAGAGAAAAGAGAAAGAAGAATGGTTTTTTTAATTTTGGCTGCCCTTTGGAGCAACTGTCTCCGTTGAAGGTTTAAAAACGAAAAGGGTAATCTTTGTGTGTTTGGGATCCTAGTAACCAGTAAGCGTGTTTCGCGACGCTGTAATTTTACCCTTTACCCTTTAAACTTCACAGTTTCGCAGAATTATTCATTAGAACAAGAGAAGACTTCCACTCCGCAGAACTTGTAGATATAAAAATATTATAATAATAGCTTGTGCTTGCTGCAGTGCTAAACTATTTCTGTCTGTGGACCCTTTCCGCTGTGCTTATATATCCTTTCCTATTCGTATTTTGATTCCTGGTCAAGAAGTACTCATGCTTGACTAATTCCTAACAATATTGTAACAATATTAGGAATTCCTAGTCTTATTATGAGTCGTCCTCATATAAGATACTTTGGCCAGAGACCAAGCTGCAAATCTTTGGAGAAATACATAATGCAACAAAAGGGATCCAGACAGCCAGTATTGGAGTATTTTTACATCAATATGTTCCATTTAAGTGGAAAGTCTTGCCTCGTTACAATAAAAGTTCTGTAAAATTGTGAAGCATAATTTTTTAATTGTACCCTTGCAACGTGACAGAACAATTTTTAGTGATAATAGTGAGATAGGGGCTACTGAGTTTTACTGAAATAAATCATCATAATTTTGCCTTCTTATGATACAATAAAATAGTGTACACTAAATAAAAGCTCATACCTTGCTAAACAAAAATTCACACAAAAATAAAATACTAAATAAAGGTTCTGTAAAATTGTGAAGTATAATTTTTCAATTATAACAGTATGGTATTGTTGTCTGCTGTGTGATTAGGAATTGTATATATTAAATACAGACACTCACTAGATTCCCTGTAAAGGGATTAAGAACAATAAGATAAGATCGCAAGATAAGAATCATACTAATAGAACTAGGACTGGAACAGGAATTGGGGTCAAGAGAATCTTTTATGTCTTAGCTTATCGCAAAGAGAGAGAGAAAGAGAGAAAGAGGAAGAGGCAGGATGACCAATTATTTGAATTTTGCACTTGCAATTAGTGAACATTTTGGAAGAAAAAGTAACTCAGTCTGACTCATTGAGTCAATGCAAGCCAAGATTCATCGTCATCCAAACATTGGATTTTGTAGACAAATTAGTCAATTTCAAACTTTATTAATATCAATAAAGTCGAGTTTCATCACGTTGCAGTTGTAATAGAATTTGAAGCTGTTTCACGTAACATACGTGTAATCTGATCGGGATGTCTCGTTTTATTCCACCCACATGTGCGATTATGTATCTCTGCAACTATTCATTACTCGAAAAACTATTCATTATATGTCGTTTGCTTTGAAGAGAATTTGTTCTGTTTCGAGGGGGATATTTTACGATGACCATAAAATTTATTCAGGTATAGACATTCTCGAGATCTCGAGCTCGTATTCACTTCTTCAAATGGAATTATACTCTTTATGCGGTTCGATACTTTTTATAAACAAATATTAACCCACGTATGAAAATTAATAATTTTTAACAGAAAGATTTTACAAAAATCTGCGTATGATACTAAACCTAACCTAACCTAGACAAATCTAGTGGTCATTACGAGATACTTTGAAACAGAACAAATTTTAGTTCAAACATAATTGACGAATAATGAACCGTTGCGAAGATCATTGGACGGATGGGTAAGAAACGAAGACACCTTGTGTTATGTTCGTAAAAACACCCCATCTAAAAGTATTCGAGCATTTCCGCGAGCCTTGTAAGAAAACTTCCAAGAGGTTAATATCACGACCTACTATCCTACTCGTAGACAAAAAGGAATCGTACGCTCCGGTTCGACGTTTCACTTCCTCTGCCAATTTGGCAGGCAATTTTTTCGCCATTCTAAACCGCGGCCACTCTAATGGATCCCCGTCACCGCGGCAGAAAATCAGAGGCATTGTTAGCGTTACTGTGCCCCACTTCGTTCTAGTCATTTCGAACGCATCCACCATCTTCTCCGGTAGCATCCGGCCAATTCGTACAATTATTCAGGAGTGGTTTTCCCGCGCGCCGCCGGCCATTTTAATCGCGCTCGATTATACAACCGCGAGGCTTGTCTACAAATGGAATCTAGCTACGAATTTTTCGCGCTCTAAGTTTTTCAATTATGTAACTTGTGTCAATTTTTGATTAAAAAAATGGAACTGTCAAGAAAGAGATTTGTCGTTTAATAATAGGGTTTAGGTTAGGTTTAGTAAATAAAAAGGTTGTGATTCGCTGCATACCAAAAATTTTCGTTCGGCTACCTGCTTAAGTGACAGACTTTAAAGTCTATAATTATAACGAAACTTTCATTTAGTTTTACTGTCTTATAGTCGTTTTCTCTTCGAGAGTTACATCAGTGTAAAAGATATGCGTAAGTTTGCAAGTTAGTGAGCGCATGCGCGTGAGGTACCTGCGCATCAGACGTGCGCATATTACAAACGGGAATTCCCGCGAACGCAATATTTGAAAATAGTGTATTGAAAAGCTATATTTAATAAATATTACTATACTAAAAATAGTATGATAGTATTTATTATTTAATGTAACAATTATTATAGTATAATAGTATAAATACTCTTATAGTATAAAATATAAATTTCTACTATGTATTTATATACTAATTATATATAATATACTATATAAATTATATTATACTCATTATATTATTATTATATTATAAATTAAATTTATTATAATTTACATAATTATTATACTATATTGTAAATATTATAAATTATATTATACTAATGTATAATTTATATACTAATTTATATATTACAGTATATAATTTATAGTATAAATACTCTTATGTCAAATATAGTGTTCTAATATTCGAGTATTTTCGATAATATACTCATAAAAAACGAGCGAATATTAAGAATATTAAGTATATTCTGTAGTATCATCGTAATTGGATTCGAGTATACTTGAAACTAGAAATACTTATAAAAAAACGTAGCAGTATATCCTATAGTAGCGTCATAATTAGTTTCGAGTATACTTAAAGGTATCTTTGGGGATACAAGAAAACTAGTAAGCATTAATTATGTTCTACGGCACCGTAACTGGATCTAAATTTCACATACTTGAAACTACCGTTGGTAGATAAACTTATAAGAAACTTAGCAAAAAAAAGTAATAATGACTCTAGTTCGGTAACAGCATCGTAATTAAAGTCGAGTAGATCAGCTCGATCTAATTGTCCATTTTTAGAGATACGAACTGGGAAATAAAATAACGTATGCAAAAAAAAACTTCAAAATAAAGTATATAATAATATAATAAGTATAATATAATTTATATTATATATAATTAGTATATAAATACATAGTAGAAATTTATACACTATAAGACAAAATGTAGTATAGTTAATGCTATAGTAAATATAGTACAGTTATGTGTGCAAAAAGACTTTAAAACAAAGTAATTAAATTCGAGTGCCACGTGAATACTACCGTTGCAGATAGATCTAACGAAGAATCCGAATCCAACGGCCAAAGATTCGAGGATCAATCTGCGAGATGCTCGATCCCGTCTCTATTCATCTCATCCGCGATCCTTTCGCGCATCCTCCGTTTCGTGACGCGAATCTTTACGTAATCGGCTCGTTATTTGATAAAGCCCGGTCGGTTTTCATCGCGATCCACGTCATTTTCCTATCGTTACGTGAATTTCAAACAAAACACCGCTGGACGGGAGGAACAGGTTTGCACGATCGATGTACGCAGACGAGCGTGCGCGCGCGAATTAACTCGACCGCATCATTACGAAACGATTACGTAACCGGAGGAAGAAGGAAGAGAGAGAGAGAGAGAGAGAGAGAGAGAGAGAGAGAGAAAAACATTGTTACGCGGGGTTCAATTAGAATGAGCGAATACGCAGCCGCGCGTAATTATTTGCGGAATTAACGCGAGACTCTGGATGCGGCAGCTCGAACGCTTCCAACATTCCGCGTATCTGTCAGATAACAACTCGGTAAACTAGAACCTGACTTGGAAGCTTCTAACTCCGGAAACTGTCAATTTAGAGTGGCATTTTTCAAAGTTTTAAAAATCGACCAATTTTTAATTAATTTTTTACTTTTTAGTAGGAAATTGTTTTCGTTAAAAATTAATTTTTAATAAGGAATCGTTGTTCTGTTGAAAATTGATTTTTAACTTTTAACAAAAATATACTCTGTATCGTCAGTGAAGTTTCCTCGGCTGTACCTTCAATATTGGAACGCCCTGTATAGATAGAAGGAATATAAACGTAAATATACAAGTATTTGAAATACTGTTGGTATTTTGGAAATACCGAGGTATTTAAAGAAAAAGTTTCTAACGTTGTTTGATTGAAGTAACAAGGACGAAAATGACATTTTCGAGAACGAATAACTCGTAATTCGTAATATTTCAATTCGGTGAAACGAATGAAAATGAAAATGAATTTTCAAATAGTATGTTGTTTCAGTGAGAGTGTTTCAATTACTGTTTCCAATAATTCCTGTTCCTTTATTATTACTGGGGATTCGAAATACAACAATTTCAAACAATTTCTTAGTTTCCCTGTAACATGTTCAATAAACTTTCCTCATTTCCATTCTCTGTTCGTAATTGTTTACTCGTCGTAAGCAAACTGCTGCTCCAAATGTACGTAAAATTATGGACACTATACAATGTCCATTCACTAAATATTTACTAATTATTTTTCCCGTGTGCGTGGCCACGGCCATACATTATTCTATCGTCATTATTCGAGCGAATCGTCCACAATTTTGGCAAAAATCGAAGGGGCCTCGCCCCGGGGGTTGAAATTTCCATTGAAAGTCTCTCGCGTATGAATCTCAACGTACCTGCATACATAACACCATATTGAATGGCGTCTATTGTCCGCCTGGTTCTTCACGTTTCCTCGCCTAATCGATATGCTCGTTGTCGGTTTCCTCTGAAAATCGAAGACAACGGGCTTCTTCCGGCTGCTGTAACCTGGGATGAAGAGAGAGAGAGAGAGAGAGAGAGAGAGAGAGAGAGAGAAAAGAAAAAAGAAGGAAACGAAGGCAAAGACCAAAAGAGTCGAGGACTCCGATCCGGTTGTCCCGATGGCATTCTCTATCGCCTTTGTTGCCGCAAATGACGCTCGATGAATGGGCGCGAGAGAGTGCTGCAGTCGTCGACGTATTTTCGTTTCAACCGATGCTTTGCACTTTGACAGCAGCCCCGTGCCTTGCTGAATCGTTACCTTTGTATCCGGAATCGACCGTCATCGGATGCTGCCCTCCTCGATACTTGACGAAACAGGCCTCTGTTCTTCCTTTCTTTGCCGATAACGATCGGCTCGCGCGAGAATGTTAAGCGCTTATTTCCCACGTCGCGCGGGAAACATTCAAAATGAATGTCCGCGACGGTGGCTCGCTGCTTCGCTCTGCCCTCCCCCCTTGTACAGGTAGATGCAAATTTGGTGACAAGTTTTAGTTATTTCTTAACGCAAAAAGTGATGACACTTTTAGTATTATAGAAAGTTATACGCTATTATACTATACTAGTATAATATATTGTACATTAATATTATATTAATTATTAATTGTACTATACTAATATAGTACTATATATACTATTTATATAATGTATAATACTATTATACTGTTATACTATATTAATATATTATTATTTATATAATATTACTAATATAGTACTATATATATGGTATTTATATAATTAATTATACTATTGTACTATACTAATATATTATTATTTATATAATATTACTAATATAGTACTATATATGGTATTTATATAATTAATTATACTATTGTACTATATTAATACATTATTATTTATATAATATGGTACTAATATAGTACTATATATACTATATATACTATTTATATAATTAATTATACTATTGTAGTATATTAATATATTATTATTTATATAATACTATACTCATATAGTCCTATACATACTAATTATTAATTATACTATTATATTAATATATTATTATTTATGTAATATTATACTACTAGACTACAGTATAATATACTATAATATACTATTATACTAGACTACAGTATAGTATACGATGTATATATAGTATTTATATAATATTATATAGTACAATATATAGTAGTATAATTAGTATAATTGTACTATTTATTATTAGTATAATTAGTATAGTATAATACTATATTTACATTTATATAATATAATACCATACAATATTTACTTCATATAGACAATTATTTGCCAGATGTATTGACATAAATTTGTCAAATATAATAAAACGTATAAACGTAATTGTATTTAAATATAATATGTTTCTTCAAGTAAATAAGTATACTTGGAAGGTATACGCCTATCTCTAATCAACAGATCCTGAAGGAATCATTATATTTAGTACAGCTACGTTTTATTATATTTAACAAATTTAATACGTCTCATGAATAATTGTGCAACACACCTAAATAAAAAATTAATTTAAATAAACTTTTAAATGAATAAAATAAATTTTACAAAAGAATTATAAATTATAGATTTTAAGAACTTTTATTATTAGGTATTCAAAGAAATTCTTGCCGCTGTTTTCTATTGTTTGAAATCGAAATATGAACCTCCACGTTTTTCGTAAATTTCTTCTCTAACATTTTGTTCTTATAAAAATTTTTCACTTTACCGCGTTTTATCGCGGAAACTGGGAATCTGAGGCAGTCGATATATCCATAGTTGGATAAGAAAGACCAGAATCAGCCTCTCCAACACTCTGAATAGTCCTCGCACGAGCGCTATCGACTCTCAGGATTTTCCTTCCACTTCGATTCTCAACGTAGCGCCAGGAGAACATTTTCGAATATAAATAGCACGGACAATGAAGAAAGAATCAGCGGGATCAGCGTGAAAATCGGAGCAGAGGAAAAGAAGCATTCTGTGAACGCGTTTAATATAGTTTAAAATAGTTTTTCGTTGCGTCGAACGCTTGAAACAAAGATATTGAGAATAATAATTATTGCGAGGCTTAATATAGTTAATACGATATTATACAATATATTTGTGTGTGATATGACGAAAATCCTAACTGTTAGGTAAATTTCAAAATAGTGGCCTGTTGTGTCACGCATTCGATAAAAAAAGTTTGAGAATTGTAATTGTTGTAAATGAAAAAAGAGAAATTAAAAAGTGTGCAAATGTTAGTCAAGATAATAAGGGCCTTACTTCAAGTATTCTCGTAATATTCTTAGATCAGAATAAAAAACACAGGTGTTAAATATTAATTATAAATATCATAAATATTATAAATATAAATATAATAAATATTATAAATGTTATAAATATAAATATAGTAAATATTATAAATATTATAAATATAAATATAGTAAAAATTATAAATATTATAAATATAAATATAGTAAATATTATAAATATAAATATAATAAATACTATAAATATAAATATAATAAATACTATAAATATAAATATAATAAATACTATAAATATAAATATAATAAATATTATAAATATTAAATGTTATTCTTCAGTAGATTAAATTGCTAAATTAGGGAGAACGCGTCGCTCGCATCTCTTGCCATTTTGTCCCTGCAGAGTATAAATAGTGATGAAAACATGGAAATATAGTGAAAATCGTCCAATAACAAAGTGCTATTGTAAACGAAATAACAACTTGATCGAAAGAAACTTGTGCCTTCCTCGAAACTCATTGTCAACAAAATTGCAAAAGAATTTTACACAAAGTTCGAGGTAAAGTTAGGTTAAGTGACTTAACCTCTTCGAACGCGAATTCTCGTTGCGATTTCGGCTGTACGAAATGTTCTTGTGGTCGTGTGTACGCGAGTGGCCGGTGACCGAGAGACTTCAATGCTAGGCTACGTGATCTTCGGAACGCAGGAGTGACGACAGAGAGAGAGAGAGAGAGAGAGAGAGAGAGAGAGATGCGCGCACGCGTTTCGATAAAACAAAATGAGGAGAACCGCAAGGCAAGTTCACAAAACAGAAGAAGAAGAAGAAGAAGAAAGAAGAGAAAGGAGTATTTATCTGAAGTATTGGAGGAAACATAGTTATTGCAATGATCGTTCGTTAACTTTCCTCATTGTATGTTAAGAACAATTACTGATGATACGAGAGGGAGATGAGAAAGTTTTGGAATTGTGAAATAAGAAAGAGAAGATATAAGCGAACCGTGTTTGTCTGAATTCTTCGAGAAACAAATAATCAATATGATAATCGATTTTTCTTAGTATATATATATATAATTTTTCATTTATGTTCAAATGGAAATACCAAGTGAAACCTCGTTGAAGTTTCTGGATGAAACATAATAAAGTCAGTGATACAATCTTTTTAATTTGCAACATTCGTCAATGATTCTATTTAACAATCCGAGCCACCTTTTCAATTCCAAGGAATGACAACAGGAAGATACGAAGTTGAGAAAACGAACTGAGATTCCCTGGATCGAGCAATGATAGTTTCTTTATGGAGAGGTGAGAATGTGGAAGATTGAGAAAAAGCAGAGATCCACGCAGAAGGAGAAAAGGAGAGGAAGAGAGGAAGAAGCATACGATATGAAAGAAGAAAATTCAGCATTAAACGCAAGTTCAAGAAGAAGCAGAAAAGAGAGAAAGAGAATATAAAGAAGGTATAAACCAACATCGAGCGCCAAGAAGAAAACAGACGAAGAACGAAGAAGAAAGAAACGAAAAAGAAAGAGTGAAGCATGCTGGTATAAAGAAGAAGCGCAGAAGAAGAAGAAAACGAAAAAAGGTTGAAGAAAGAAGAAGAAAAAAGAAAAAAACAGAGGGAACTGTACGATATAAAGAAGAAAAACTCGCCATCGAACCTGGCAAGTTCACAAAAAAAGAAGAAGAAGAAAGAACAGAAAAAAGTAAGAAAAAGAGAGAGAGAGAGAGAGAAAAGTATACGTACATATGTAGGTATAAAGAAGAAAAACTCGCCAACTTCACAAAGAAGAAGAAGAAGAAGAAGAAGAAGAAGAAGAGAAAGAGAAAAATAGAGAGACACAAACAAGTATACGTAGCGTAAAGAAGAGACTGTGTTGCAGAAAGAAGAAACGAGAGAAAGAGAATATCAATAACACGACGCACGATGGAGAAAGAAAGAGAGAGAGAGAAAGAGAGGAAACCTGACGATGCGTGGCGGTAACCGTTGGAGGGGTATGAAACGATTGGAGGGAGGTAAGGTAGGAACGCGCAACTGAAAAGTGGTGGCGACCGGACGAATAGAGAGAGAGAGAGAGTGAGTGAGAATGGAAAAGAGAGAGGGAGTAGGAGAAGAGAGAGGTTGACGTTGAGGCAAAGGTAAAGAGGTTGGGGGAGGCGGGGAAAGGAAAGACGAAGAGAGACACGCGAAGAGAAGACGAGGAAAAGAGAGAGATAGAGCGACAAGAAAATGGGGGAGGGAGACGAAGAGAGAGAGAGAGAGAGAGAGAGAGAGATAGCGAGAAGGGGACACCGGCTTGCCTCGGTCGGCGTAAAGCGAAGCCAACAAACTCACGTCAGTTCGAGGCTGGAGGGATGCCAGCGTTCCTCGTGCGTGTTTTCTCGATGATATCGCGTCATCCACGCCGATATCTACCGCCCCTCAACCACTGAAAACTAACTGGCGACCTTGTGAGTGAAACTCGTAGTCGCGACACGTTGGTGAAAAAGGCAAGGTTATTTTTCGTTGTTCGCGATACACGAGCGAACGTCCTCGGATCTTTCTTGGTCCTCGATCGTCGAAGTGGGTAGGAGGAGAAACGCGCGCGCCGTCCAAGCCGGATTTCACCGGCGCGAGAGGTCCTTCACCATCGTGGCTGGGACCATCTTCCAGAGAAAATTCTGACCGTTCCAGAAACTCTTGGCGAACCTTCGTGCACCTGCTTGCGAGCACGTTCGCTAGCTTGGATTCAAGAAACACCGTGACTCTGACACTCCGCGAAGTTTCAGTTTGAACACGAAAAGTTGCGAGTCGAGCGGAAGATCGGAGAACGAACGAGAAGCCTCCGATGAGAGGAGCGTCCGTCACACGGAGGAGGAAGTGGAGGATCGTAGAGGCGACTGGCGAATGCGAATTCACCTCTTTGTGATCGTCGATCGTTCCTCGTCGAGGGTCGAACAGGAAGGGTGGCGAACCGAGAGAGAATCGAGGAGAGAGGGCAAACGAAAAGCATCGGTTTTTCCCCCTCGGGTGATATGAGCTGGGCGCAATTAAGGCGGTTAACGGAGTCGGGAATACCTGTCCGGCGGCGGGCCAAAACCGGTACGAGCGTTCTCCATACAATATAGTGCGCCTCCTACTCCTACTCCTACTCCTTCTTCTTCTTCTTCTTCTTCTTCCTCCTCCTCCTCCTCTCCCCCCTCCTCCACCTCTTCATTCCTCGTGGCCGCTGCATGCAGCCTTCAAAAGGTGCATACACCTTCGGCCAGCACGCCGAGTCTGCGCTTCTTCGTGTTCTTCTCCTCTTTCTTCCTTTCCTTCGCCCCTTCGTTCTTCGTTCCTTTCTCAGCCTCTCCACTCTTTCTCCGCTTCGCCACCGAGAAACATGGACGTCTCGTAGCGCGTCTCTGTACAGCGATACGTCCCGTCTCGCCGATTATTCGAGTGTCGATATACTCGTCCGGATTATCAATTACGAAATCGGTGGGGCACCGAGGCCGCCGAGGAGCCTCTTGAGATTCCTGCGGATGATACACACTTTCTCTACGAGAGTTCCAGCGTGGTCAATTTTTTCGGAAGAAGAGACACGACTACTCCTGCGTACGTCGACAGTGACATTGTAAACTCTTTCTACGAGAATTTCGGAAATCGAGCGTCAGTTTTTTTTTTTTTTTTTTTTTTTGAAAGATTCGTCGAGTTCCGGGGGACCGGGGACGTTTCGAGAAGGCCTTCAGATTCTTACACAGAGTGATGTTATGAATTCTTTCTGCGAGAACTCTGTTTCACCTTGAGGAGAAGAATCGACGAATCGTTCAGATTTAAATTCTTCCTGGTGCAACAGTTCTACCGTGAATTTTTTGGGAGAATTTCGAAGGACGACAAGCTTCGACAAGTGGTTCAGATTTTCACGCAGAGTGTCGTAAGTTCCACCTGCGAGAATTCTGCTGTCGATTTTTGGCAGTTTGCAGTTAAAGTGATACGAAACGAGAACTGTGAACTTTCGAACGAGCCAAGTGATATATGTTCTCTCTTTAAAATAACTGAACAAATGAACAGACCTTTGAAACTCATACGTAGTTCCGCAACGAGCGATATTATAAATTATTTCTTCGAGGATTCTGCCGTCCATGTTTGGAAGAGTCGTTAATTGCAAAAGACCATGGACGTCTCGACGAATCCTTGAATCCGAGATTCTCGAGTGACAAATTACAAAATTGTTTCTCCAAGAATTCTAGCGTCAATCTTTGGAAGAATCTGTGAATCTCTTTCTCCAAGCATTCTTCTAGTGTCAATCTTTAGAAGAGTCGTCAAACTTCAAAGGACAGTGAACAAGTTTTAATTCTGAAGATTCTTACTTATATATTACTAGTTCTTTCTCCGAGAATTTTGCCGTCAATTTCTGGAAGAATCATCAACTGCAAAGAAACTGTGAGCTCAAGATTCTTACTCTCGTCGATATTTACAAATTTTTGGAAGACTCGGCTGATCTCGACGATCACAAACTGTCGACGATCCATTGATCCATTGATCGTCAAGCGACCTTTCTCCAAGAAACTCTCCACTGTCAATTTTTGATAGCGTCGTTAATCGCAAGAAGAAGAAGAAGAAGAAGAAAAAAGTAACAGCGAGCAAAAGTTGCTAAACCAGCAGAGAGAGAGAGAGAGGTCAAGTGTGTTCTCTGGAATTCCATCGGTGTTTCGTCGGGAGTGCGTAACCAGAGCAAGAAGAAGAGCGCGAGGAGTCGATGTGGAGGGGAGGAAGTAAGCTGCTCTTCCAGGTGGAATATCTGTGCGTGCGGTGCGACTCGAGGGCGGTGGGAATGTTGGAAAGGGCGGGAACAGGGAGGTGATACAGGAGGAAGGACCGCGTAGGAGAAGAATTTCGTCGTGGAGCGTGGTGGTGTTGTTGTTGTTATTGTTGTTGTTGTTGCTGTTGTTTTTGTTTTCCATCGTCGTTCGGGGCGACGAGTCGACGAAGAACGAGAGGAAGACGAAGAAGAGGAGAGGGAAGAAAGAAAAAAAGAAGAGGAAGAAGAGGAGGTGGAATCGGCACGAGGAGAAGAAGAAGAGATGAGAGTGTATGGATAAGCGGCGGGAGTTGGAGTATTATAGGGAGAGGAAAGGTGGAAAATGGGAAGGTCTCGGGATACAGCGAGCCATTGAGAATTCTTAGCTCGTCCGTTTAGTTGGGCACAACCGCGAGCTGCGAGAGAGTCCGTCCATGAGGTTTGAACGAAGGACGAATTGTTGAGAAGCCACGCCATGAGAATCCTCAAAACGCTACACTGGTAGGTTTCAAGTTTCAACGACGTTGACTTCTTCTTCTTCTTCTTCTTTTGTTCTTCTTCTTCTTCTTCTTCTTCTGGCTAAACTTCGTTTCAGCCTGAATTTTTCACCTATGTTAATGACCTATGTTAATAAAATCTGTTTTCAGACAATAAATTTTTCTCCACAAAACTAACAGGATACATTAACAAAATCTGTTTTCATAAATAAATTTTACTCCACAATTCTACTGTTTAATATGATGTAATATTTTATAACAGTTACTGTATCATTCTACTGTTTTCATAATCAATTTTACTATGTACAAAAGTAATGTGCACAGTAGTAATTTACAATAATGAATCATAGTTAATACAAGTAAAAATGTAAAAATTCGAAAATCAAAAAGATATTGTCCTATCGAATAGAATGTAAAATATTTCATTTAATTTCTATAAGATATTATATATCACAATAATTTACAGCGAAATTATATTTATTCTTCCTTTTTGTAATATTATCTGATTATTTATGTTGTTTAAAATTCCTTACCAGTGATATTCGTTTTATTTCAATTATTCCAAGATATTTATAGAAATAGAAACGACGATCACTGGTGACCATCGTGTAACAGTCAGTGTGTTAAATAGTTTAAAGACAAACGTTCTTTTCTAACGTCGGCGCGATGTCGTTCGGTAACATTCCAATAACTTACGAAAGGATATTTTGTAATTTTTCTAATAACGTATCGCCGTTAAATGCAGATTGAGCAGCGGAATGACAAGTGTGTCAATACTTTCATCGTTGGGAATTGCTGCTTTGTACATTACTTTTGTACATAATGAAGCTATTTCTGGAAACATTATGAGCTGTTTCTGGAAACATATTTTGCTAATATGCCATTTGTTTCCATAAAGATATCGTCAAAAGGTGTGCCAATATTTGATTTCCAAAACATCACAAAAAGATAAATCCTTCGGCTGATAATATTGAAATTGAAATCACAAAATTTATATTTTTACAAACTACACACACTTTTATATTTTATGATATATCTTGAACTTAAAACTGATTTTTTTTTTATATATCTTAAATAACTTTACGTGTTTAGATCTAGTCAAGTAATCAAATCAGGATACAGAGAGAAATAGATGAAAAATTTCAGGTACTTCCTAAAACGAAGTTTAACCCTTCTTGAAGCAGTCTTTCTACTTCCACTTTTACTCTTTGCTATCGTCGCCATAGACCTCTCTTGTTTGGCCATTCAACATTTTGGCCCCTTTTATCGCTCGTTCTCTCTTGGTATTTTAAAGCGATTTCGTTGTTTAGCAAGGTGAAGTCGTTTGATAATTCTACTATGGGGTTGTCGAGGTTGTTCTTTGTATGGAAATTCATTCGAGGGAACAGTCAGGAGGCTTGAGAGAATCCGATCGTTTCTCCCTCTTCTTGCAGAGACACCGCTTCGCTCGCCGGAAGTTAAAAAGGTGTCTATGAAGCATCCTGTAATTGAGAATAGAAAGTCGAATACGAACGGTAATAGGAGGAACCTGCTATCGCCTGTTTTATCGAGCAATTACCATTTTCACGCAGTGATTCTGCAAAAATCTTCGTTCGTCTCTGACACGTTGTTGTTCAAACAAGCATGTTTTCGCTCGCAAGGGAAGTTCGGCAACTGGAAAGTTCAAACAAATTTAAAACTTTGCACAAATATAATATCACGTGACACTGACACTAATAGAACAGCTTCTTTCACTTGCTAGAAAATGACTCCAAAGAAAACTTAACCTTTCAATTAATTTAATCTTTTTTATTTTAATTTATTTTATATAATCGTGAATACTTGTGAAACTTTTTTATAAGCGTTAATTGAAGTTCTGAGGTTTTTGATTGAACGATGTATGCTCCTATTTTACTATAATAATATGGTTTTTAAATTTTGCATTCGCGTCAGACGAAGAATTCTATCCATGCGCAAGCGTCTATCGCGCATCTGTCCAGCGCGCATGCGCATAACTAATGTGAAATATATACCTGTACAATTTAACATGACAATGAAGAAACAATATTGAAAAACGATCGACAGTATATATTTTAATTCAGAGGATTCTCGAATAATATAAGTGGATGATTTTTAATTTAACAGAGATTTTGTTGACTGGACAAAACGCGTCTCTTGTTTTCTATATATAAGATTTTCAAACGTTGCATTCACATCTCACGTGCATCTGTCTGTGCGCATGCGCCTCACCAATATAAAATATGCACTGCGATTTAACCCAACTAAATTAACAAACAAGAAAAAATTGAAGAACGATTGACGATGTAGCTTTTAATTCGGAAATAGTCCCGAATATTATAAGTGGTGATGATTTTTAATATAACAAAGAGTTTGTTAATTAGACAAAATATTCTGTATACGATTTTCTAACTTGCGCATCTGTCTGTGCGCATGCGTCTGACCAATATAAAATATGCACTGCAACTTAACCTAACAGTTTAGAATGAAAAGGCCAAAACTGAAAAAAACGATTGACAGTACAGAGAATATTTCCAAGCAAATTGAAATTTTTTTCAATTTTCTGGTTACCGAACAATTTCTTGTCAGTAGGAATTCACACTTACAGCGTACAGGTACGTACACTTACGTGTTTCGAGTTACACTGACGGAAACGTCACGCGTAAAATATTCAAACCTTAACGAGCAGGTAAACAAAGTAGCGGAAGCGCATACTCGCGCGTTATTTCAACGTAAAACGTAGACAGGTTTGAACGTACTGTAGGTCAGCGATGCCAAAGTCGTAAAAAGGTTCAGGTATGCGATAACGTCCATTTTCTGGCCGTTCCAGGGAAAATACGAGCGGCAGATATTTGCCAAGACCGATGTTAAATAGTCGAGCAACGGTACCCTATCCAGAGGTTAATTCAACTCGAACGAACATTCAGCTTCGCTATTTCTGTGATTAAACTCTGACACGCCGTTAAAAATTCATCGGGAACTTGTAGTTTCTCTGAGGAATTTCTCAAGAAAATTCTTCGACAATTCCTGCAGATTTCTTGTTCGAATTGACCAAGCTACTTGAATCCAAGTGAATTGCAGCCAAATTATTTGCGAGTATTGTTTAAATTACTTCAAGCCCTGTATTTATATAATTCGACTTATTTGACTTAGGTATTCTTTCAGATTTCTTTTTTCGTTTTTTTCTTTTTTTTCGTTCTCACGAATCAAATTACTGTATCGGCTTCAATATGATTTCATTTCTTGACATGAAAAAAAAGACAGTAGTTTCATAGCTTCTATACTGATACAAATATAAATCTTACCCGTGATCTCACGTGTTGTCATACAAAACGTGATAGTATGTAATTTCACGTGGTATGAAAATAATGTATTTCTATTTTCGTTGTATTGTACATGATCGTTTGGTCAGTCAGAGAAAAAGCCTGTTTCCTTTTGTTTTCAAGTAATTTGAAAGAATGTACTAACACACAAATTCCTTGAGATCTAATCAAATTTCTATTAAGAAAAGAAAATGTTTCAAGAGAAACTTTCGACTATTCATAGCGTATCGATATAAATATAGATTCTATCCACAATATCAAACATTATCATATAAAACGTACTTCTCTATCTCTGTTCAATCGAATAGAAGAGTACACTTGTCCTCTCTTGTCTGCGAGTAACTTGAAAGAATTCACCAACATGAACTCTTTGAAAGTTTCAATTATTTCTTCCGACACGAGAAAAAAAGGAATTATTTCATGTGACGTACCGACACAAATATACATAATAAATTCCATCCGTGATAAAACTTGACGTGACGCGATAGCGTGTTTCTATCTTTTAGCTCTTCCTCGGTTTCAGCTAACTCGAAAGAATTTGCTAACACGAACTCTTTCAAATGTCTTCAAATGTCGAGAAATATTTCGAGACGTCAGACGCTAGAAAACAAAAATATACAATTATTTTACAATGTACTAATATATCTTACTCGTGACAAAAACGTGATAGCGCGACATGTATGATTTGTTTCTATCTTCACTGCCCACAAGACGCACGTGATCGTTTTTTGATCAGAAAATCCTCTTGGAACAGGAAAAACCCACTTGTTCTTACCTGTGCCCTGTAAGCGTGTTTAGATTTGTGCAGCCCTAGCTACCTGACCACCTCCGCAGGTATATATCCGAGCCAGGGACGCGTTTTCACCGATCGTGTGGAAACGCAGCTGAATGCACCCGAGTGTTCAGTGCCGATGACGTTTGCCATTCCGATTTTTCCCCTCGACGGCTTGGAATTCCTCGCCGCGGAGGCTTCCCACGTCGAGCGAATTCCCCCTCCGCGCGCGCGTTTCAATGCACGCGAACAACAATCCCAAGCTTCGTTTCTTCGAGGATCGAACGCCTGCTGGCTGCAGGCGTGTGCACTCGTAAACAGGAAAAGCGTTGATACACCACGTTGTTACGTGTTTCAGAGATTTCGCCAAAGATTGGCTCGCATTCTTTCTCGATCTTTAAAATCATCCGCCGCGCCATGTCGTGTGAATACTTCGGTGCAAAGATCTTCTGCGCCGAGTTGACGCTACGACGGCAACGTTGATTGCAGCGTAAAAAGAAATTGATAACAATGAAAAATCCTCGATACCTCAAAAACTGTTGCAACTGTTCGCAACAGAGAATCGTAGTCAACAGTTTCATTTTCTTTCTCAAATATTATGTAGAAAATGAAAGCGTCTTCTTTCTTCTTTTATAAAGAACCGGAGATTCGAATTGATGGAGGGGAAAAAAACTGTATCGTTCCCAGTTGAAAAAGTGGGGGTGACTTTGAAATGACCTTGAGCTCTTCCAGCTACACTAATACTCTCTGCATTATATTTTTGTCAACAAAATTTTTTTGTTAACGAAAGTCGAGCTTATACGGTTCACCCTTGTACAAGGTTCAAGAACAATTTCTTGAAACAATAGCTAACTAGCGTTTGATTGATCGTCATAGCGTTAATAATCGGTGTCCGATTCGATTTTAGAGGATCTCGTTGAACACAAAAGCGACTTCGCGGCGTAGAAATTCGGAGGAGGAGGTGGCCTCTTTGTTTCCGAGAGAGGAATGGAATCGTCTAGCATTTCCGTAGAGGTTAGGTCAGGCGTCTCGCAAGCAAGGAATCGTAAAGCAAGATGGAACGGTTTTAGCGAATTCCTAGCAAGAAGAAGACGGCCGAAGAGAGTTCGGGTGCTGAAGAGGCGCAATGCGATTAGGTCTGTCCAGCTTTGTGAACCTCTCAGACGGCGGGGTACTTCGTGGAACGATCCTAGACGAAAATCGTATCCCTTTTAGGATAAAAGCCCTCTCCCGAAAAGTATTCTCCAAGACAAACTCGCCACTTTCTAGAATTATCGGTCGCTTGACACATTCCTCCGAGTAATTCTTTTCTCTCATTTTCTTCCAACTGTTTCGCGATAATATCGTCGCCGACTTTTGCAAATGAATTCTTTTTTAAATTCCTCTTGTGTTTGTTTATAAGGTTCCCATATCTAAAGCTATTATTTAGAGTACACTAGTATCTGAAAGTTTTGTTTGATGATAGTATAAATTATTATAATTATTTTATAATATAATTGATTATTTATATGTACAATAAACTTTGATGTGTAAATTATACGTTTGACGTGTTCCTTGTAATTACAAACGTACAAGATTTTACTGGGAAAGCAGTATGAAACATTGTGATGAATCGTAGTTTCGTTTGTAAACGACGAAGATTTCGTAGAGATAATTTTTCCACAAATTGAAACAGCAAACCAAGGAGGGTGTATTTGAGCTAAAAAAAAGAAGTTAGATATTTTAACATAACTGTCTTAAATATTGAAATAAATAATATTATAATGTATAGACGTGTATAATAAATACAAAATAAATAATATATTATAATAATATGTTTATGCAATTCGTGCAAATATGGGAGACTCTGTTGTATGTTTCATTTACAATGTATCAGATAATTTTTATATATAAATAATTTCATTTCACGAAAACGAAATAAGCTTAAATTTAAAGAAAGAAAGAGAGAACTTTTTCTTTAAACGAACCAAAAAAAAAAAAAAAAAGAGTGTGCAAGAAAGGCACGAAACGCAAACGGCATTAAGGTGAAAAGAGAGAATTAAAGGAGGAACGCTACATTGGAGGTCGTTTTGCCGGTCTCGATCGTTTTTTCCTACAAGTACCCCGTCGAATCGACTAAGTTTGTGCTCGTTGTATTTATCCTTTTAAGAGTAAATCCCTATTAAAAAAAACGTAGCTACCGACTAGCCTAGATATCGTGTTATCCTGCTTTAGAGTTAGAGAGAGAGCTGGTCGAGTTTCTCATCGTTGGAACAACCACGTAGTAGATGGATGCACGTAACACTTCTGTACATAGCACACCAATGTAAGTGTCACCCAATACGTTTTATCTTTTCGCCGTACCGTCTACCAGAACCATGTTGGATAATAGTACTCCAAGTATTCCTTACTTCTTAAGATGGGATTTCCTGTAAGCACGTCAGACATATTTGTACGTTACATTGATTACAATGGAGAAGCGTATTCCTGTTTTTTTTTTCAATACTTTCAAATGTTCACGAAGTTGTTCGCGTCAACTGGTTTCTTTTTCTTTTTTAGCATTGCCTGCCTGATTAATTGTCAAGCTAAATCACGGCACATATTTCGCGTTAGTCAGGCGCATGCGCGCTAGACGGATTCCCGATTAATTGTCAGGTTAAATTACGGTACACATTTCGCGTTAGTCGGGCGCATGCGCGCCACCGTGTTTGAAAATTGCAACGACACAGAGACAAAAAAGAAGCAGCAATGTGTTTTGTTTAATCGAAAAATCTTCGAAACTTGTGAGAAATCTCTCCTTTGCAACGTCCTTGATCGATTGTAACACGATACACTCGGATGGATCATTATCTGGAAAGAAGGTTAAATCGAGCAAACGTCGTGTCCTTTTTGGGTTTGTTTTACAGGTTAGGTTTACACTGGGAGATTCTAGTACACGGATACATCGATCCATTGTGATTGCACGATCGACTATGTTCGACTATGTGCGTTTTACAGTAATTGAAGAGGCTGCCGCAATCGGATCATTCTCTACATTTTCATAATTTGATCGAGCTAACAAGAGCCAATTTCAATCTACTTAACTTTTCCAACTTTCTCTTCCGATGCAATTACGTACGACTTAATATCGGAGCTGCGAATATGCAATTGGCATAAGGTATGAATATTTATGCAAATTGGAACGTTGTCGAGGTTCGTTTCGTCTGAACGTTATAACGAGGCGAACGTTGTTTTAGGTTATTCATTCGGGCTGGTCGGTTCGATGCATCGAACGATTAGATCGGTGATGTACATATGTATGTAGAGGAGGTTAAGGAGGAAGGAGAGCAACGTCTCGCGGGCGTTCCTCGGAATACGATCGTTTGAAAAGAGGCACGGAGAAAGCACGTGAACTCGTTTACGTTGGCCGGCCGCGCACATGGCCTCACCGCGGTATTGCGTGCGCGTTTTCTGTCGCTTTTGTCCCGCTGGCATTGTCTCGGTTCTCCTCTGTGTACAGCCTGTGAATTCACGTGGTCGCCACTTAGGTATATTACAAGCCGTGCGTAATGCCGTCGCCACCTCTTGTTCTTCGATCCTTTTCGTTGCTCTCGTAACTGGATCCATACTAAAAAAGAAGAAAAAGAAAAAAGTAAAAGAAGGAAGAAATCGTATTCGACCCTCTATGGTCCGTAATATCGTGTTCCTCGAATTCGTTCCTGCAGCCGCTCACGAAAGTGTTCGAACGTTGATCATAGAAAACTTTTACTCCGTTTGTATGAACTTTTGTCGGAGGACAAATAGTTTAATAGTGATTAAATGTAATTTTACGTTACTGTAGTACAATGGCGGGTAGAAGGGAGTTTAAAAGGCAAACAAATAATTAACAAGAACAATTAAAATGGAATTATATTTAACAATAGATACATATACATTTTTAAACAGCTAGTTAATAATAGCAAATAAATTGTTAATCATTATAGATAATTGTACACAATTATTATTAATATTAATATATTAATTATTACTAATATTAATATATTAATTATTACAAATCGATTAATATTAATATCAATACATTAATCGTTATTGTACATTGTTAGTTATTATTAACATTATCAACAGCGTTGTTAGTATTTTTTTATTACTTCAAACTTCTGTTTCATCCGCCATGTATCACGTAAAACGTTCTGAACGTTCATTAACATGGTAACCAGAAACTAGGCAATCGTTTAAAAATGAAATTGATTGATTTAATTTCTGAGAGGCTGACAGGAAACCGGAGATTTCGTTAAACAATGCGGCCTTTCAATAAGTTAAGCGATATCCCTTTGTAGCGTAATAATTGCAGTTTCCATCGAGTCGAGTTCTCTCTCCACTTGATATCTAAGCGCGAAAGGTTAACAAGCTACGCTGGTGCTTCTAAAATTGCCTCGACGAGGATAACAAGGTTTAAATGATAAAACTGAGAAAGGGAAGAAAAGAAATTTGTTTCTCGGGGGGAGAGGAACGCGCAGCGGTGTAGTCGAGTTTCTTTAAAAGGGAGGAAATTGGAGGACGGAAGTATCATTAAACAAACTACTCCTCCTCGTTCTCTCTTTTCTGTCGGATAAACGAGCAAAGTTTCGCGGAAACAGACGTGGAAATTTCGTCGGTCGTCCCGTGAAAACAGGAACAATCAGTCAGTAATAATCAGTGATGATCGAACGAAATGAAACAGAATGTCGGAATTTGAAAAAGTATCGGACTGTTCTCTGTACAAAAACATAGAACGTTCTCTCCCGAAACAACAACGAAAACACTTTTTGTTTTCCAAACAGTTGCCAACAAATGTCAACTTTCAGAAATATTTTGTCCACGCTGTGAAGCAACGCAATCGGACATTCCGGCGGCTCTCATTTCGAGTTTAGAGCGAACAACTCGTTGTCCACACTTAAATGCACATTGTGCGTACATGTCAGAAGTGCAACGAGAAACATTTTATCACTACGGATACGAATAGGTAACGATCGACAACTTTTGTTACTGATAAAATCGTTACTGGAACAAATATGTGAAAATATCGGGCAACAACTTTTTTTTTTTTTTAAGAAAAACGTGTAACGTGAGCAAGTTGTTGCTTCAGTAAAAAAGCAGCTTAATCTCTTGCGCTGGAATGACGTGCCACGCACGTCGAGAATTTCTTGTCCCAATAAATTGATTGCAATATTTTCTCAGTTTTAACTATATTTAAGTAAAACAAAACAGGCAAAACGAGTAATAAATTTATTACTTCTCAATAATTTCTCTATCCAGTGATATTATACCGACGAGTTCAAAAGAAAAAGAAAGCGACGAATTATTGTGTACGGTCCGGTCACTCGTTATGGTCCGCAATCAGTTGGCCAGCGCAAGTGGTTAAAAAGTCAGTCGCATTGCAACATTTTATTTACCAATTTACATTACCGTATTCCAGTTTTTTTAAATATCATGCCTTACACGGAGGAAGTTTCGAGAATTTGTTCGATATTTTTCTTTTTTTTTTTCTTTCTTTTCTCACTGAATTATTTCGTCCGCCGAGATATTCTCGACGTTTATAAATTTCATGAAACTTAAAATAAAGATTCAGGCGTTTATAACCTCGACGTATGAAATTAAAATGTGAAACGTCGCGTGTCACGAGATTTTAAATGGAATTTGAAGTTTCGAGCCTCGCGTCTTGATTATTAAATGGATTAAAACTGGCTGCTCGGGCCCGTGAGCTCGTTGTTCGTCGAATAAAAGAAAATGGCGTCGAAAGCGCGACGATTGTAATTGCAACGGGCAGACAATCAAGAAGCCGATCGAATGACCGGGCACCTCGATGTATTCGGCTGGGAAATTTCTAACGCGTTATTCACTCCGCTCTCATTCGACCGGTAATAGCCGAGGCATGAATGGCTAGACCGGTGGGAGAACATTCTTCTGAATTTTCTAACCTCACTTTCGAATTCTACAGTTCAGTAAATGGGAAACCTACACGATATTACGAGGAAACTAATAAACTTTCATGTTTCAAATACCTGGTAGTAAATCATAAAATAAAACGTACTGAAAAGTATTACTGAAATAATACTTGCCTTTTCGGCGGCACATCAAAGAACCAACCACATCCGGTTGAGAATCACTGCTTAAACTGCACGCGAAGTCGACAAAGTGTTCCTCGCTAAATCTGTATTTGCAGTAAGTGTCTCATTTATTATCATTGAAGCTTGATTTATTATTTGTTCAAACTTGTTATTTAAAGCTTGATCGGTCAGAAATTTCATATTTTCATACAACACGTTGCCGACAGGTCACGACTGTACATCACTGGCTCCGGTTTTTATCCCGGATGTGAGATCCGCCGGGATTCTAAATTCTCGCCAACGTCGTCCGCGGGAATTATCTCGTTACTCTAGTGCATCACGTGCCGGGCGAGAACCAGGCAGTGGCGCCCAGTTCCCGAATCTTGATAAAAACTTGTAACGGTGGAGAACTGTCGACGAAACGGGGAATCAAGATTCGCGCGGAGCAGAAACTCCTCTGTCCTTTCGCTGACTTTCTGTATACAGAAACGTCCGGCGTGTGTAACTCTTGTTCCGAATCAGATAAAAGAGCGTTCCACAACGCGTTTCCAAGGTGAAGCGTGAAATGTCAATAAGTCCATAGGTTCGCCTAAAGAGGAACTCCAGAGGTACATGACGATGGACTTTTTTATCCGGTGACACTTTGTAATTATCATAGTGTCCACGTTGCGTTCCGCGGCGCAAGGGGTGAAGTTGGATTTCCCCTTACCCCTAAGAAATGTCCACTGTCGCGTAAATTTCCACTTTCACGGAGATTCTTTTTTCGCGGGGCTCGACACGCGCTAATGCCAGCCGCAAGTTTTCATCTTTTTATAACGACGTTGCGTTCACTTTTCTTTTTTTTTTTTCTCCAAAGGTACGAATGCAACTCCTCTAATGGAACGTTCTCGATGTATATTTGGGCGTATTATTGTACATCGCCATATAAAGGCACCAAAAAAATTGTTTCCCAGAGTGTATATTTTATCTCACAGTTAGACTTTCACGCGTTCGATAAATTTAGTGACCACGTCATGAAAGGTCAAAGGAAATAAAGAAATTAATCGATAAAGACGCGTATTAAAATTAGATCGAACGAAGGGGGCTAGGAACAGAGTTTCTAAACAGTTCCCTCCGTCATCGAAGTGTATGCGAGCCGGACATTGAGAAGGTGTGGATCTCAGATTTAAATGGTCATTACACGCTGGTAAGTGGTTGTAATTTTCAGTTGACCTCGATTGCGTGTGTGAAACGCGTTCAGGTAACTCGTTATCTTCTCTCTCGGTTAATTCCTTTCTTCCGTAGTTTATGTATAATCTCCCCGTCTCCATTCCGTCGAGGCGTTTCCCACAAAGGTTCATCAAGGCACCGCTTTTCCAGTAATTTGTGTCTGTGTACACCTATGCCTGCCACGTTTGGTACCTTCGGTAGACCGTTGTTCCCCCCCAGTAGAACTTTTCGCCCTTGCTAAACATACCCAGGTATAAATGGTTTACTACATTTTTTCCTTTTTTTTTTTTTTTTTTTTTTTTCTTTTATCGATATGCAACTCATTTTCGTCTTGTATTACGTTCGAGGCAAATTACTACTTTTCTTTTTTTTTTATTATACCTTTCTTCCAGCATTTTTACGAGCTGACGCAGCTTGGAACGTTTCAGTGGTTGAAGGGAAAAATAAAAACTGCGTCATTAAATTGATAATTTTCTAGAATTCGATATTTAATATTTATTAGAAGGAAATTTCCGATCTGATGGTACAGCCAGAAAGGTAGTTTGATTCTAGATAAAAGAGAAAACAAGTCTGAAAGAATAAAAATTTTTTTCACAGCTCAAAGCTGCGTTTTCAAGAGGGTTCGATTTATCAAGTGCACTTGAATCGAAGCTCTTTTTGGGCTGTACACGAAATCAATAGTTAAACAGGAAATTATTCTACGTGCGAAAATAAGTAGAAGAAACGTGGAATGACATTTTTTTCATTTAAAGCTTCATTTTCAAGAGAATAAACTCGATTTTCGACATGCACGTAGAATTAACTGATTAACTGTACATTTGATAGATTTTCAAATAAACAATTTCATTCTTTATTTTTTATTTATTTTTTTCACTTACTCCGATTACGCCATCAGATTGGAAACAGCCTTTATGTTATTTTCACACATTATACAGGGTAGTCCATTTGTGGTGTAAACCTAACCTAAATATCTTTCACCTAGACATTTAGATCGCCTCACTTGGACCACCATGTATATATTACGATGACACATGTCGTTATCCTATGGAACAAGATAATGCGAAAAGCTATTTCAGAAAATTAAGCGGTCAAGGAATTTAAAAACAACGCAGTTTCTAAAATTAGTATATTGAAGATTGCCATCGGTTGAGAATCGGTGTCAACCACTTTCGGGTTTCCAGGCTGCGCCTAGGAATGGGATCAAGTCCAATACGTACTTGTTACGAGTACAAGTTCGACATCTGAATAAGTATTCGTATTCACTGTTTCTGAATACCACTCGAGAACTGTTTCAGCAAGTACGCTTGCAGTTCATGTATATTAAAAGTATTGCTGTCCATTGTATGAAGATGGGGTTTCTTGTAAGCGTCGTGCGCATGCGCGCTGGACTCGATTTCGCGCGACATTCAAACGTCACAAGAACGGTAAAGAAAATTTCTAGATAACTTAGGCTTATATATTAAAGTTTGTCAATAAAGAGACAATATTCCATTAATATTCCATACATGGAATTTATGCCTAACTACAATTGGCAATTTTCTCTTAAACTATAGAGAGTTTCGAATAAAACTTACGTTGTTTCGAGGGAGACATCTTATGGTGACGACGAATCTTGTCTAGAGATTTCAAAATAACTTCTGTTTTTTTTTTTCTCTTTAATGAAACTATTTGTTTTTTTATTTATTATTTAATAATATTTATTTTATTTATTTTTTTATTTATTATTTATTTTATTATTTAAGAGCTCACAATTTTTGTAGCTGATGTCAATGATGAATTCACCCTAGAAATCTCAGCAGTATAATCAACTGGGCAAGATTTGTTGTAGCCAACACACGAGTTTCATTTGAAACGTACTTTTCTACGTAACGAAATATTTGACATATTTTTTGAAATATTTTTTTACTTATACACAGTTGAAGAGAAAATTACGTGGTTAGCTTTACACGGGACACCCTGTACGTGTAAATGCAACGAGTCAGCCGCGAAAATCATTTGAAAATCACCATTTACAAGGAAAATAACCCGATATAAGAAAAATCACTGACCCGACGCTTATAGAGAACACCGTCTCGAAAGGTTCGAAACCTGCTCTCGAGGCACTCGATCCCATCTCTAGCTGCCACTTTGTTCCACGAAACTGGCACGAGTGGGTTCGCTGAATGTCGCTCTATTCACGACACAAGAGTCTCCGCCGTGTGGTGCATAAAAAAAGAGAGAGAGAGAGAGAGAGAGAGAGAGAAAGAACAAGAAGGAGGGTGCATCGAAAATCGTTAAGAAGGTGACCATTTTGTTGTCGACAGGTCCCGAAGGCGTAGCGGCAGTGGCGTGACGGACATACACTCGCAGCAACAGCAGCAGCAGCAGCAGCAGCTGCAGGAGAACAACAACAGCAGCTCGCGGGACGCGAAGAAGCCGCAGGAGGGGCTGGGTCCCGATGAGATGTGGGCCCCTGGCGGGCTAGGGCCTCACCGGGAGCTACCAGTCGACGTGCCCGACACCCTTCTCCAGAAGGCTTACCCCAACAAGGTAAAGAACAACCACCACTCGTCCGACTATCGGCACGAGATACGTGGTGGTCGTCCCCGTAGCGCTAGCGATCTCGACCTCTCCCTGAACCTTAAAAACGACACCCTTAAATCGTCGTGCGCGGTTAACCTGGCCGACGAGCGCGCCCGAGTCGACGCCACGACGGACGTGGTGACGTCGTCCGTCGGCAGGCAGTGCGCACGAACGAACGGTCAGCCGCCGATGCTGAAGATCGAGCTGAAGATCGAGCCGAAGGACAGCAACCTCGAGGGCGAGGACGAGTGCGACCGAGTGAACAACAGAGAGGAAGTATTGAACAGGAGGAGCCCGTCCGCGTTTGGATCGCCGGATCTGAAGAATCCGTTGAGGGACTTTGAGGAGGAGGAGGAGGAGGAGGAGGAAGAGGAGGAAGAAGAGGAAGAGGAGGAGGAAGGTGTGAACGAAGACATGACGAGGCAGAAGGAGTCCTGCGTGGACATCGAGGAGGATTACCCGTTCGCGAAGGAGGACTATCCGACCATGTTGAAGACTTGCAGCGACGACTCGGCCAGCCCGAGGAGCTCCTCGGGGAGGTCGGACAGCACCGCTCCCTTGGACAGCAGCTTGGTGCTGAGACACGGGAAAAGTCGCGGCAAAGACTCCCCGACGTACGACGCCAAGAGGATAGATCTCGGTTCACCGTGTCGATCGGTGGTCCCGGAGATCAAAGTGGCGCCTCTGTTCGGCAGGACAAGAGACACCACGTCTTTCGACAATCCCGCATACGGGCTGGCCGACCTACAGGATCTGCAGGGTCTTCTCATGAGGTCCGACGAAGTCTCCGATCTGACCAGGCTCATCGACGAACAGTGTACGATGCCGAGGATCCCACGCGATCAAGACACGACAGTGTCGTCGTTCGTCGCTCGTGGCAAGGATCAGCAGCATCAACAACGTGGCAACGAGTTGCTGAAGTCCGAGTCGAGCAAATCTCCGTCCGGCAAGTCGTCCAAGTCGCTGTCGTCGAAAGCGCCGCGGCGTCAGACAGGCGAGGACAGACAGGCGAAGCAAAAAGGGAAAACGAGGAGCCTGGACGTCGAGGAGCTGATAAGAATGGGGTCCAGCGACGATCTCGTGGGCATCGAGTCCGGCAGCAGCCTCTCCTCGTCCTCGAGGCAACGACCCAAGAAGAAGAGGCACCAGCAGATCTCCAGCGGCTACTCGACCCTGAGGAGCGAGGCGTCGACCGATCTCGAGCTCGTTGACCGTAGCTTTCTGGTCCTCGGCGGTAAAACCTACCGCGAGATGGCCGTCGACTGCCCGCCCGATTTCGTCCCCGTGACCAAGTGCCACCCTGTCTATCCTCCGCCGAACAAAACGCCCGCAAGCAGCAAGCACAACACTCTCGAGTCGAGGCGCGAGCGTAACGGGACTCTCGGCAGGGATAGCAGCTCGGTTGGTTCGACGGTCCCCGGGGACGACGTGTGCGCCACGACGAGCATCGTCGCCTCCTCCTCTCCTTGCCACGCACGATCGAACGACATGATTGTTGTTAGTAGTTTCGCCACGCTGCCGGCCAGCGGCGACGAGAGTATCGCCGATGCTACGGAGAACGTAGTAATTGCTAGTAGGTCGCCTCGTACGCTAGACCGAAAGCACGAGAGGAAGGTAAGGTCCAAAGTCAAGAGTCTATTTATCGATAGCCTCTTCTCTATCATGCACCACCAGCCCCGCCAAGCCACGTCTCCGCTTCACGCTTCTCCCGCTGCCAGCACCGCTGCTAATCACTTCGACACTAGCGCTAAAATCTGTATGAGGTGTTTGGATACCCTTGTCCGCTCCGAGGTCGCCGACAGCAACTCGGACAAGTTCGATTTCGATATCTGCAATAATTGCTCTAACGCGTTCCTATCTTCCTCTAACAACGGCCGGGAGCTTCGACGAGGATCCGCCCCTCGACTTCTGTTGTCCAGCTCCTCTTCCGATTTTAAACAGGAAGTTGCTGCCTCGAGAGCCGAGTGTCCGATGCCATCCATCGACTTGCAGGTGCGTATCCATTTTCATCGCAATCTCCGAGTTCTCGTACTTTTTTTTTTTTTTTTGATTCGGTTTAACGCCCTATCGTTACGATAGTCTGCTTGCTCCACCGGCGGCGCCGCCATTCAACTCGCGCCAAATGTGCACACGTTGATCCAATTATTTTACATTCTGTGTCTGATTAGAATCTTTTTTGAATATTTTACATAGTAACAATTCGACAGAATGTGACCCAGAATGGGTTTTTTTTTTTTAACGAGCTTTAATTTTTCGGTCGAAAATCTAACCTCAAATTTTTGAGAAATTCACAGAGTTTTATATATATATATATACAGCCGGTCTTTTTCGAATTGCAATAGATTAAGAAAGATTTTTTATTAGAATGTTTTTTTTTTTTCTTTGAAACAAGTTTTAATTTTTTAGACGAAAATCTAACCTCAAATTTTTAAGATTCACAAAGTTTTATATATATATATATATAAAATATAGTCGGTTTTTTCCGAACTGTAATAGATTAAGAAAGATTTTTTATTAGAATGTTCTTTTTTTTTTTCTTTGAAACAAGTTTTAATATCTAAGACGAAAATCTAACCTCAAATTTTTAAGATTCACATATATATATAAAATATAGTCGGTTTTTTCCGAATTGTAATAGATTAAGAAAGATTTTTTATTAGAATGTTCTTTTTTTTTTTCTTTGAAACAAGCTTTAATTTTTTAGGCGAAAATCTAATCCCAAATTTTTAAGAGATTCACAAAGTTTTATATATATATATATATATATATATATATATATATATATATATATATAGAGCTGGTTTTTTCCGAATTGCAATAGATCAAGAAAGATTTTTTATTAGAATGTTTTTTTTTCTTTGAAACAAGCTTTAATTTTTTAGACGAAAATCTAACCCCAAATTTTTAAAAGATTCACAGATTTTATACCTATAGTCGGTCCTTTCCGGGTTGCAATAGATCAAGAAAGATTTTTTATTAAAATAATTTATCATCGTACAAATAAATTTCCGCCATCGAATAAGTAGAAAAAGCTTGTCTTGAGTGTATTATGTGTTTTTAATATATGGCGCTATATATACCCGGTGTTCGTAATGAAATGGTTAAAGGGAAAGCTATTCCTTTAATGACGTGGTCTCTTTAATTTATTTGACAATAATTTGTTGAAAGATCATCCGTTGAAAATGCCCTCGTATATTTAACGTTTATTATTGTAGAAGCAGATTTAAATCGCTGAGTCAGCGCACTTAAAATCCCATCAGACAAACTACCTTTGCGAGAGAGAGATTATTTCTTAGATCTTGGAATTTTAAAAATCTCGTGAAATCTCTTTCGAGTGGTTCGAGTACGAGAAATCTGAGATGCTCGATATCGAGTGAAAAAGCTCACCTCACTTTATTACGTGAAATAATACCACGTATATACGTATACACTGTACTTCCTAATAGTTAATATAATGTGACTAACTGCTTTCTAGACTAACAACTATTCCATCTTGTAATTACATTTCCTGGAACTGGTGATTTCCCATCATCTAGATCGTCTGTCCAGTCAGAAATAACGTATGCGTAGTATTAATTTATAGACTCTGATGCTTTTAACGTCTCTGATCACTTACTTCGCTGCTTTCCAATTTCTTGGATCCAAATCAGCGGAAAATGTGATTAGTGTACTCTCTGCGGAATGCGTGCAATTTGCCAAGTAAGTTAAACCTTCATCATTAATTCAGTATACACATATATGGTTTTTAGTTTCTCTGCTCTGGCTTTCGTATTTCTGATTGATTATTGAATGAAAATTTTGCTCCTTGTTGCATACAATTTTATAATAAATTATCATTATTAAGAATATATAATACATAATTTTATAATAAATTATCATTGTGAAGAATATATAGCAACATATAATTTTATAATAAATTATCATTATAAGGAATTTAATATTTCATAATGAACTACAATTGATTATAATTTTGTAATAAGTTAGTATTATAAAAATTTAACATCCAATAGCCCTGAAAACTGATATTTACGATTATTGATGATTGTTATATGAAGTTTAACATCTAATAATTCTTAAAGGGAAAGCAACCCTAGTTAATTGAGTTAATTTACTTTCACGTGACCATTTAGTATTTACATTCATGAAAATTTCAAGTTGCACAGAGTACAGAGTCAATGAAGAATGTATAATTTTATAATAAATTATCATTATAAGGAATTTAATATTTCATAATGAACTACAATTGATTATAATTTTGTAATAAAAATTTAACGTCCAATAGCCCTGAAAACTGATATTTACGATTATTGATGATTGTCATATGAAGTTTAACATCTAATAATCCTTAAAGGGGAAGCAACCCTAGTTAATCGAGTGTTAATTTACGTGATCATTTAGTATTTACATTCATGAGAATTTCAAGTTGAAACAGAGTTCAGAGTCAGTGTCCAGAAGCATCGTTTCAGTGTAACGTCCGAATGAAAATGGCAAGAGCCATCGGCCGCATTCGCGATACGAAGGGAACGATTGCAAATTGCAATGCACGCTGAACGCACGCTCACAGTTGACAAGCATGTTAAAGTAGACAAACCCATTGTGAACACCTATAAAAGCTAGCCGTAGCAGATCCTTGACGCACGTGCCTTGACTCTTCTTCTTCCCGCTTCGTTCTCTTCGTTCACTGTTTACCCTATCTCTCTTTCACGATCGTCGCTTCTCGCTTCACGTAACGTAATCGAAAGGCAAACGTTCCCAAAAAAAAAAGCCGAAGCCGTGAATAAAAGCAGAGAGGGGAGCGCACACATGGGAATAATGTGACGAGCGTGTATAAAAACAGGGGGAAAGTAAGTACAGGTAGTAATGAAGTCGAGAAGAACACGGAGGAGGAAAGAGAAACCTCCCCCCTCCCTCCCACCCAGAGAAAAAAAAGACACAGGGGTGGAGGACAAGTTTTGGGTAGCGTGACGTGATAGCGGTTTCAGGATGCTTTAATGCGAGCTGTGTTTTCTTTGAAACGGATTTCTAGACCGGTCTGAACGGGGTGAAACCAGCCATCCCCCCGAGAGATCAAAAGAGGGCACCCGCCAGACCCCCGAAAGATAATCTACGTTTGTCCACGCAGAACAATAATGTGGAGAGCACCGATAACGCGAACGCCGAGCCCACGCAACAGCAACTGCACTCCATCAGAAAATATCAGGTACGTGGTCTCTTCTTTTTTTTTTTTTTTTTTTATTTTTTTCTTTTTTTCTTCGATTAGAAAAGTCTTGAGGAGATCTTTCCTCTTTTCGATCGTTCGCCACGTTCGACTGCGTCTCTTCTGCGATAGAGAAGAGATAACATCACGCTTGTGCATCTCTTCGCGCTCGTTTCTGCCTCGAATGCCTCAACGTCTCGGTGAATAATTCAACGCGGAATTAGCGATGGATGTTAGAGCCTCGCTATCTCTCTCTCTCTCTCTCTTCCCCTTAGTTTCGAATTCTGCGTTCCTCTTCAACGAGCCCCATCGATGCGCTCGCCGGGACACGCGATTGCGTTCGTTTTCTTCGTTGTTGCGCCAACTGATGTTGGAAAGTAACGCTTATTATTTGCAAATGCAGAGACGGCTGAATCGGGAGAATTAAAATGGTGATTGAATTTGTGCCACATTTGGGAACGTACGAGGGACTTGAATTTATTAAACTGAACGCTTTTCGTTCAGCGGCTAGAGATTAGATTAATGATAAAAGAAACGTTTCAGAAACGCTTTTTATTTATGTTTGTCACGCGAATATATAATTACGATAGCGGACAAAGTTTTGAAACAGTTTCGAATGTAATGTGAATCTCGGGTGCAAGGTGGTCGATTTAAATATCTATTTTCATTGCGATTTTGTATAAAATTAGTAGGAAAATAAGTGGGAAACTCATTGGAATTTAACATAAAATAAAATTATAAAATTATAAAGTTATAAAATAATTATAAAAATATAAAATTATAAAATTATAAAATAATTATAAAAATATAAAATTATAAAATAATTATAAAAGTATAAAATTATAAAATAATTATAAAAATATAAAATTATAAAATAATTATAAAAATATAAAATTATAAAATAATTATAAAAATATAAAATTATAAAATTATAAAATAATTATAAAAATATAAAATTATAAAATTATAAAATAATTATAAAAATATAAAATTATAAAATAATTACAACATTATAAAATTATAAAATTATAAAATTAATAATTATAAAAATATAAAATATAAAATTATAAAATTATAAAATTATAAAATAATTGTAAAATTATAAAATGTAAAATTATAAAATTATAAAATAATTGTAAAATTATAAAATTATAAAATAATTGTAAAATTATAAAATTATAAAATAATTGTAAAATTATAAAATAATTATAAAATTGTAAAATTATAAAATAAAACTAATCAGAAATTAGTGTAAAATGAAGGAATTTTCATTTTTACAAATGCAGGAAAATTCCTACGTACGCAAAATATAATGTCGTATGTTTCGTTTAATAATAAACACGGTTTCATGAAATCCTCACTGGAGGAGGCACAGAAATCCCGCTTGATCCCGCATGTTAAACGCGAAAGTAATTGAAACGTTGGCCGGAGGAATTTCGGTGGGCGTGCGAAAACTATTGGACGCGGGAAACGCGTGGTATTCCGCATGAATAATTTAGCGTTGTGTAACGATGTAAAAGGCGGTAAACGATGGATCGCTGTTTAAAAGGGACGCGGTACCAGCCACCACGGGCTGTTCACGTTCCAACAGGAAATTACGAGGCACAATAGTTATCGAACAACCGCTCCGACGGCTTCTATACTTTTCGAATTTCCTATTTCGTGCCGCCCGGCTCGTTTTTCCTCTGTTCGTTTAACCTTCCGCGATTGTGTCGAGTTAACAGTTTTCCAATCGTTCGCGTTAATCGGCGTTAGAGAATCGAGTAAAAAAAGAAAAAAAAAGAGAGAGAGAGAGAAAGAAGAACGAAAGAGAAAAAAACGCGACAGGAGTGTAAAAAAAAAAAAAAAAATTTCGCAGGAGATCTATCGTTCCAGCTTCTCTTTGTTAGAATCGATCGTATTTATTTGCATGTACGTATTAAATATTAGTATATACACGAATTGTATGAATGTCACCTGGTGTGGTATGATACTTTTGAAATTCGCGCCGTTTGACATTTGACAGTTTTCTTTTCATTACTCTTTCGTTACTGAAAAAATTTTTTTTAATTTCGTCATTGGTTACTGTGTCAGACTGTGGATGTTAGTGTATTTTCATATCATTTCGTTTATCGTATTTTTATTATATATTATATAATATACAATATTACTTATTGTTAGTATTTGTCATATATAATAATATATATAATACTTATTATACATTTATTATATATATATATATATATTTTTTTTTTATTTGTTATACTTGTATACTTGACCTAACCTTAAATTGTTATACTTGCATCGTCACAATTCGAAAATACATTTAGATGGCCCCACTTAAATGAACCATCCTGTTTATGAACCTAACCTAAAAAAGAAACGAAATCTAAATAAAAATTTATTTCGTTTAATAAATATTACAATGGGTGCTCTGAATAAGTATTAAAAGAAAACAAATAAATATTAAATATATATATATAATATAAAATGAATAAATATTAAATAAATAATATAAAATAAATATTAAAGATAAATACTGAGATAAATATTATTTAAATAATAATTTAAATATAAATTATTTACTTATAATTAATTATAAACAAATACTGGATAAATATTAGTATTAAATAAATATATATATTTCGTATGGCCTCGCAGGATTGTGTGCAATCTGTTGATTTTGGCATTCTTGAGTTTCTTAAAAATGTATAAACATCCATAGTTGTCGCAATACGTCGGATTCTATAATCATTCCAACATTTCAATGCTGATCTTCAGGCTTCTAGTATCAGTATTTCAATATAGTATGCGTGTTTCGTTAATTTACCGAGGGACGACAAATTCATCAGGAGAAACGCCAGAGAGAAAGAGAGAGAGAGCGATCGCGTCTCGACGCCAGTTATGGTTGCTTCACAAAATTCCTGCGCCGTCTCGTCCACGTTAAGTCAAGTGTGGTCTGGAATGTAAAGAACCCGACGCACAATAGTCTAAGATTACACGGCTCGAGTGTAACGTTACAAGTTTCGATAGGTGTGTATAAGGGTACAACTAGGCTGAGTCAGGCCTCGGTTCCTCCTTCTCCCTCTTCTTCTTCTTCTTCTTTTTTCCCTTTCCTTCTCCTTTCTTCCCCGCCCTTTCTTTCCCTACCATGACCTCGGTCTTTGCTTTCCTACCACTTTACAGGGGATTTTTTTTTTTTTTTTTTTTTTTTTTTTTGCTTTCGTCTCCCTCGTCTGCTTGTTAAAAACCAGATAACTCCGAACACCACCAGCTCTGAACCAGGAACAATCCCGTGGCTGCTGAACGATAACAAGTCCCCCTCCTCATTCCCCATCCTCCACGTAATTTCGACGATATTATAGAACGAAGAATTCCAGCTCTCTGTCGTGTCTTACGGTCTTCTTCCCAGAAGAAGCCTCTTTCGCTTCACAGATCGACTCTCTACTTTCTCGTCGTCCGTTTCCATTTCTCTGTGAAAATTGCAGAGCGATACATAGTACTCAGTTACAAGATTGCTACTTACTACGTGACAAGTTAATGTCAAAATTCTATTATCGAAATGTAATTAATAATTTAATACAATATATATTATTTTTTATATATAAATCAATAATTTAATACAATATATATTCTAATAAAATTATAATATGTAGAATAATATATATATTATAACAAAACTATAATATATAATTATATGAAATACAAATATATATATATATATATATACTAAAAATATAGTATTATATATACTATTATAAAATGTACTGAAAATATAGTATTTTGTATATAATTATTATATATTATATAATAAAATTATAATATGTAGAATAACATATATATTATAACAAAATTATAATATATAATTGCATGAAATATAAAATATATATATATAATACTAAAAATATAGTATTTTATATATAATTAATATATATAATAAAATCATAATATGTAGAATAA
>NW_025110011.1:310036-362442 GCF_011392965.1 Frieseomelitta varia | reverse complement strand
AATTAATATATATAATAAAATCATAATAGAATAATATATATATTATAACAAAATTATAATATGTAATTACATGAAATACAATATATATATATATACTAAAAATATAGTATTATATATATTATTGTAAAATATACTAAAAATATACTAAAACATACTAAAAATATAGTATTTTATATATAATTATTATATATTATAATAAAATTATAATATGTAGAATAACATATATATTATAACAAAATTATAATATATAATTGCATGAAATACAAAATATATATATATAATACTAAAAATATAGTATTTTATATATAATTAATATATATAATAAAATCATAATATGTAGAATAATATATATATTATAATAAAATTATAATATATATATACACTATATATATATGTGTGTATATATATATACACTAAAAATATACTAAAAATATAGTATTTTATAATTATTATATATTATAATAAAATTATAATATGTAGAATAATATATATATTATAACAAAACTATAATCGCTTTACCACTCGGTGGGCGTTGATCGACGAACAAACGTCCGGCTGATATCGCGTACGATTGTAACTCGATATGCTCGGCAGCGGTGACTATAGCTTTCTAAATCGAAATTCTTTTTTTTTTTTATTTTTCTTTAGAGCGCAATAAAAGCAGATTTAGCAATGCTTGCGGGATACACACGCACGATAAGTAAACATGCTCGTGCATTTGGGCAGTTTCGAATGAAAATGATCGGATCATTTGGATTTGGTTTTCAAATTTGGAATGCTTTTGTCACCATTCGTCACACCGTTCAAGTGTTTCTTACCTGATGCTTGCTTGTTCAATTTTTATGTGTCGTCGAATTAGGGAAAATGCTCGCGAGAGCTCCGCCTGTACAAGGTACGTTCAGCATGAGCCGTGATTCATTTATTTATATATGAAACTGTTCAGCGGAAACGAACGTGGCAAGAAATGATTGATAAAGTGACCGAATATAAAGGTACCGGTCTAATATTGTCCCCCGATTCCGGGAATAAGCGTGTTCCATATTAAATGTCCTCTTTTCTTTGTTCTCTCTCTCTCTCTCTCTCTCTTGATGTTGAATGGCTCTCGATATACATATGTACTGTTTACGGATAGCGTTTACCTAAAATTAACGCAAGAGCACGGTGACAAACGAGGTAAGGCAATTAAATTTGTCCACAGATCGATTAAAATCGAATCGGGCGCAAAGATAATAAGTTTCCCCGAATCGAGTTCGAATCGCAACAGCGTTATTCGATTGTCATTGTCAAGACAAACAACGGATATCGTATATCCGCAATATGTTTTCAATATTGTGTATCTTCAATAATTATATATACACAATATATGATTATCTGCTTATTTTGAAAGTGACGTAAGCCACTTGTTTTTCAGAGAATAAAATCAAGTTAGCGATCAGATTGATTACAATTCTACGCGATCCCTTCGTTTTAAAGCAGTCGACGTGCAAAACAATTTGCCGAAATAACTGAGAGTTTGTAAAATTTGCGAAACCGTGTAGAAGTTGGGTTTAAGCAACGAAATTCGATTTAAAAGCAAAGGTGACTTTCAAAATAAGTTATAATGGTACATTTTCACGCAACATTAAAAGTCACTCTTTCGCAATTTTGTTGTTGTTTTTGTTGTTACTTGTCTAATTACTTTCAATTGAATTGACTGCAGTAGTCTATCAATCAAATCAGAACATTATAGACAACTAGACAGTGTTAAAAAATGCACTATTCAATGATAAAAGATTAAAGATTTTAATTAAAATATTATATATAATATTACAAGTTAACTACAGTACATTTTTTCTCAATAAAGTATCAAAATAAGAAAAAAACCAATTTTATTGATTTCAAATTAAATTCAAGTTCAGACATGAACTTAAATTAGTGTACTTTAATCTGTAACAAGAAAAATTTTTTTTTAAATATATAATGAAAAAAATTACAGATTTATTTTAGCAGGAAGTGATCTTTGGTACACTTTAGTTTAGCCCACACTATATTAAAACTCATATCTAGACAATATTAAACTAGACAATATTAAAAAATGTACTATTCAATGATTAAAGATTAAAGATTATAATTAAAACATTATATATATTATTACAAGTTAACTACAGTACATTTTTTCTCAATAAAGTATCAAAATAAGAAAAAAACCAATTTTATTGATTTCAAATTAAATTCAAGTTCAGACATGAACTTAAATTAGTGTACTTTAATCTGTAACAAGAAAAATTTTTTTTTAAATATATAATGAAAAAAATTACAGATTTATTTTAGCAGGAAGTGATCTTTGGTACACTTTAGTTTAGCCCACACTATATTAAAACTCATATCTAGACAATATTAAACTAGACAATATTAAAAAATGTACTATTCAATGATTAAAGATTAAAGATTATAATTAAAACATTATATATAATATTACAAGTTAACTACAGTACATTTTTTCTCAATAAAGCATCAAAATAAAAAAAAAACCAATTTTATTGATTTCAAATTAAATTCAACTTCAGACATGAACTTAAATTAGTGTACTTTAATCTGTAAAAGGAAAAAATTTTTTTTAAATATATAATGAAAAAATTACAGATTTATTTTAGCAGGAAGTGATCTTTGGTACACTCCAGTTTAGCCCACGCTATATTAAAACCCATACCTTGCGTAAATCTGGCGTGGCCAGTTTAACGCGTGTTGACTACAATGAAACCAATAATAATAAACAATGAAATTGATCTCGAAGAATATTTGAAACTCGTTGTCACGTGAAAATATACCTACAACATATATACATATATAATGCTATCTGCTGTACTGAGTCTTGCAGGTGATCGCCGGGTTTGATAGCGAAACCGACTCGAAAGGATCGAAATGTAAACGAACGGTGTGATTGTAGGAGCAGCTGCGGAAACGAAAGGACGAGGAGGAGAGACAGGAGATACTCAATCGGTCGTTGCGCGACTCGACCAAGTTGCACGCGTTGGAGAGCCACGCGACCAGTCTCTCGGGTCAGGAAAATCTCGCGTACTCCCAAGACGAGGTGACCACCACCGTGGTCGGCCGTGGGACGCACGTAACCGCGAGCCCAGCGCAAGAAGTCGAGGAGCCTCCCAGGCCCCTCAGTAAGTCGTATTTTCCCTCGAGATATACACGTCTGTTCCAAGTGCGCCACTTCACTCGATGGCCGCACTAACGACACTCGTCGTGGCCCATTAGGCCTCTACTTATGCTCCGATAATTCCTCCTCGGTCCCCCCCCCTCCCCCTTTTCGATCCAAAACCTAGTCTTCAGACTCCGTCAAGATTCTATTCCCGCGTCGTCGTATTTGCATTCACCTTTTTTCTTTACTCTCTCCCGTCGATTCGATCGGCTTGCGACGGTGTTAGTTGTCATCAATGGATTTATACTTGACCTAACCTATACGACAACCTACACTGACATTCTCGTTCTATATTTTCCTATTTTTAACTCTTAATCGATATTTTCGTGTAAATTATACATTATACATTATATATATATATATATTATATAGTATAATATAGAATATTCTATAATATTATACCCTATGTTATACTATAGAATAGAATATTCTATATATTATATTATACTATATTATTATACTACAGAATATTCTACATTATACTATAGATTATATACTATATACTATATATTCTATAGTATAATATAGAATATTCTATAATATACTCTATTATACCCTATGTTATACTATAGGATAGAATATTCTATATATTATATTATACTATATTATTATACTACAGAATATTCTACATTATACTATAGATTATATACTATATACTATATATTCTATAGTATAATATAGAATATTCTATAATATACTCTATTATACCCTATGTTATACTATAGGATAGAATATTCTATATATTATATTATACTATATTATTATACTACAGAATATTCTACATTATACTATAGATTATATACTATATACTATATATTCTATAGTATAATATAGAATATTCTATAATATACTCTATTATACCCTATGTTATACTATAGGATAGAATATTCTATATATTATATTATACTATTATTATATTATTATACAATAGAATATTCTACATTATACTATAGACTATTCTATATTATACTACAGAATACTACATTATACTATAGATTATATACTATATACTATATATATTTTATAATATAATGTAGAATATTCTACAGTATAATATAGAATATTCTATAGTATAATATTAGTATAAACCTAATACAGCATTCTATAGAATATTGTATAGTATAATAATATAATATATAGAATAGAATACAGAATATTCTATTCTATAGTATGATACAGAATATAATAGAGTATATTATAGAATATAATATATATATGTATATTGATCAGCGTGGAGAATTTCGAGTATTGACATAAGTTAGAGCAAGAAATTGGAAGAAAGATGCGTCTTTCTCATACCGAAGGAATAACTGAACGGTACAAAGCAACGCTGCCCCCCACGGCCTGAAACTTTTGAAGAATCCTTCTAACAGGCATATTGTTGCATATTTCAGCGTACGGAGAGGTCGTCGCAACACTGGAGAGGCTGCAGCTACAGTTGCGCAACATTTCCGGCGCTCTGGGCATCTCTGGACCCGGCGTAGAAGCTGAACTCGAAGCGGTGCGGACGCTTTTGGTCCAGACTCGATTCGCGTCTGCCCTGGCCACCCATCACGCCCTCAGGAACCGCTTGAAACCGAACAAAGTTCTCAAGCATCATGCCGAGGATGCTTCCAGCTTGTCCCGCGACGTACGTGCTCTGTATTCTTTTAAACAAATTCGTTCGATGCTAGTCTAGACTATCACAGGAGGGAAACGTTGTAAGGATGACAATGAAAAAATTCTATTTTGTAGTTTCACAGTTTGACGAACTTTTGTACGAACGAAGGCGAAGACTTTCCAATTGTAGAAATGTAGAAATGTTGCTTTACTATGTTATACTGACTGTGGATCCTTTCTACCTCGTTTATATATCCTTTTCAGATTCGTACTTTGGTTTTTGGCCAAAGTACCTTAGGATGACTCATACGGGTTAAGCAATAGTGAAACAGGAATAGTAGATCAGCGTAGGATATAAATTTTGTAAAATACGAGTGCGCAGTGTTCATATTTCACAGAAATTGGTGACAAATTTGCTTCACGTCGCGGACAAAAGGATACTCGTGGAATACAATACAGAGAAGAAGATATGCCATTTTTCTGGCCTTACAACAGATTATACATTGTACTATTTTACATTATACTTATACATATGTATGTACACATTACAATATATATATATATTTATATATATATATATATAAATGTGTATGTATACATTATAGTATGTATATATATTACATTATAATTAATCCTCACGCTATTCCATCACGTATGACTAGTCGCTATGATTGAGTGTATGCACTCAACCAGGAAAGCCATCTGCTAATAAGTTGTCTTTATTTGTCTTCTGATTCTGATAATACTTCGTGATTGATCGAAGAGAATTTTAACGCGACACAATTGAAAATCAAACACACACACACACACAAAAAAAGGAAAACTTTCGATATCATATTTAAAAGAATTTTTATCTCGGTCTTCGTGATCTTCTCTATTTGAATATCACGCACGATTCAGATCTAAAACCAAATGGAAAGACTCGTCTATTATAGCTACTTCTTACTGCATTATAGTTATATCTTCAATTGTTTCTCCTGCAATTGAGTAACGTTCAAATGTTTTAGTGTGTAGAGATCCTGGAGAAATGGCAGTCGTCATCAACAGCAACAGGTGTTGGCGGCGCGGAAACGATGGCCGCGGTGGAGGAGCTGACCGGTATTTTGACGAACTACGACATGGAGGCACTTCTACTCGCCCACGACTCGATCATCTCTTACGTCGACGGGCTGCAAAGGAAACAGAGTCCGTCGTCGTCGTCGCCAAGCGGCCCTCCGAGCCCTGCCTCCAGCTGGAGGGGCTCTCGGGTCGTAGATAACATTAAAATTATCAGAATCGAGAAGACTAACGAACCCCTGGGTGCTACGGTTAGGAACGAGGGTGACGCCGTTATAATAGGTACATTTCATTCGTTCCATTGACAATTGAAAAAAGCTGAAGTTAAGCCGAGTCGTGTTAAGGCCAACTAACCTCGATTATGTTTGTGGAGGTCGTGTGGTGCGTGGAGGGGCGGCAGACAAGTCTGGACTCCTGCACGAAGGTGACGAAGTTCTGGAGGTGAACGGTGTGGAGATGCGTGGCAAGAGCGTGAACGAGGTGTGTGATATTCTGGCCGGTATGCAGGGTAGTCTGACCTTCCTCGTGCTCCCAGCACCCATGAATCACAGGAATAATTTGTCCAACCGAAGAGAAGACACCAATCAGGTACTGACAATGAAAATAAGTAGTAAAATACTTGTATTTTATTCGTTCATTGAATTAAATATTACCAAATACTAGCAGTAAAAATCCTGTATTGTAAGTTAATTACAATTACAACCCAGTGTAAGTTAATTAAAAAGCCCATTGTATGTAATTACAAATATAACTCTTTGACATACCAATGACGTCTGTGAGACATTGGCAGGTTAATACGTATATAAGGATATGAAAGAATATTTTTCTACATGCCTGATATGGCAAGAGTACAAAAATTTATCTGTTAAGTTTACACGAACCTAAAGTGAGAAATAAATTTCATTTAATTTGTATGTCAAAGAGTTAATCTCATTTTATAACTGACTTGTTTGACTCGGTTAGCGTAGCATACATACAAAACTTAAGTAAATTCGTTAATCTAATTTTTTTAACATCATCACGTTTTCAGATACAACACATACGAGCCCACTTCGACTATGATCCGGAGGAAGATCCTTATATTCCGTGCCGAGAATTGGGTGTCAGTTTTCAAAAGGGTGACGTGTTACACGTGATCTCTCAAGAGGATCCCAATTGGTGGCAGGCGTATCGAGAGGGTGAAGAGGATCAAACACTCGCTGGTCTGATACCTAGTAAAGCCTTCCAGCACCAGTATGTTGATATATATGTACATGTATCCTCTCTGTTGCTTGTGAAATCTTCCTTTTGGATATTTATCGGACAACCGAAATTTTATTTTATCAGGCGGGAATCCATGAAGCAGACTATCGCCGGTGACAAATCGACCGTACGCGGTTCGAAGAAATCCAGTACGTTGTTGTGCGCGAGAAAGAATCCAAAGAAGAAGAAACGGAACAAGTTCGGGGCGAACTACAACGACGACGGGTATCCACATTACGCAACGACTGCCATCGACGGTAGATATGGAAGGGATTTATATAAAAGATGTCGGGCCGCGTTCGCTCGTTCTCTGTTTGCTAATCAAATATTTACATTTCCCAGATTATGACAGCGAAGAGGTGCTCACGTATGAGGAAGTCGCGTTATACTATCCGAGGGCGAATCACAAGAGACCAATAGTCCTGATAGGGCCTCCAAACATTGGCCGACACGAGTTGAGGCAGAGGTTGATGCAAGACAGCGAACGTTTTGCAGCTGCAATTCCTCGTAAGCGTTCAGGGGTTGAGAAAAAGTTTATACATCGCGCGTGTATTTAACACGTTGAATGGGCCACGTGAAGGCCGCCGGTGACAAGCGATGCCAAGATTAGTAGAAACACATAATTCGAGTGAATGTTGATACTTCTAAATTTTTCAATATTTTGCTTCGTTACTGCAAATGAAGAAATTACTGCAGTAGAACATATAAAAATAGTTTTTATTTATACATATAATTCACGCATATTGTGATATAACACTGCAAACAAAGAAAAGATGAATCAATATAGTCTTGTGTGACGATTTTTCGCTTTTGTTCTACCTAATTGTTTTGAATTCTTTTTATAACATTTTCTGCCCGATCTTGGATTTTCCTGCCTTTTTTTTTCATTTCATGGCACAGTTTTCATTGTAGAGAAATATTTCAACGTAATATCTATCGCATGATAACAGTTTCATGTTAGTGTCTTGTAACATCACTGTGGTATTCAACGTGTTAAAAACTATCGCAACACAAAATATTTCAGTTTTTATTAATTAGAAAAAAAAACTTAATCGAGTTATGCTATGTGCGCATAAATCACATTTTCTTCATTTCACGATATCATCTTACATAAAGGTAACTATTTGTTTAAGACACGAGTCGCCCGAGGAAGGATTCTGAAGTGGACGGCCAGGACTACCATTTCATCTCTCGTTCCCAGTTCGAGTCGGACATCCTCTGTCGAAAGTTCGTCGAACACGGTGAATACGAGAAAGCCTACTACGGCACCTCCGTGGAGGCAATACGGTCCGTCGTGAACTCCGGTAAAATCTGTGTTCTTAATCTCCATCCGCAAAGCCTGAAGATCCTTCGAAATTCGGACTTGAAGCCGTACGTAGTGTTCGTTGCGCCGCCGAGCTTGGAGAAACTCCGTCAAAAGAGGATCAAGAATAACGAGAGTTTCAAGGAGGAGGAGCTGAAGGACATTATCGAGAAAGCGCGAGAAATGGAGGACAAGTACGGCCATCTGTTCGACATGATCATCATAAACACCGACACTGATCGGGCGTACAATCAGCTGCTGACGGAGATCAACTCGCTGGAGAGGGAGCCTCAGTGGGTGCCTGCGTCTTGGGTTCAGTAAAGAAAAAAAGGAGCGAGACTTCCTTCGGGACACCGTCGAGCCAGTTTGTTTGTTTTCTTCGCTGGAGCGTAAAGCGATAGGCGAGCAATTGAAAGAGAAAGGGAGGCGATTTTAAAGTCTGACTGGAAATGAAGACTTCCAGGGACTGGTTCTTTTACTGGGTGCCTGTTATACAATTTCACGTTTCGTACACGCGCGCAAATGAAACTTCTAGCCAGGCTATCGTACTTCAAGTACCGCTGTGGTTTGACGTAGTCTTCCGTGTCGTATATGGTGCCATCTGGCGATCCGAAGATCGTCGCGCCAGCAAGCGCGTTCCCAGAGGGCGTTGAAAATCCCCATCTCGTTGCGACTTTTCGCTTCAGCTCTGGCGTCCGCCCGGAGGCACGGCAACGCGGGAACATCGGGATTCGGCGACTTTGAAATTGAATCTCGAAGGATCCAATCCCTCGACCGACTAGCGTTGCTCTCGTTTTTTTCTTTCTTTTTTTTTTTTTTTTTCATCGTCTCAGCAACACTCTAGTTTTCCTGCGCGTAATTTGTACCAAACATGAGATGCCCCGAGGAATGATCGCTACTACCCCGCATAAGATACATATTATATATATATACATAATTATATATATACATTTCCAAAGATGCGTGAATCTTGAAAGAGATCGTCCTACTTCTTTAAAAAATCACCGGATATCTATCGTTCAGGATAACACCGAGCCGCGAAAAATTAAAAAGAAAAAAAGAAAAGAACAAACCAGAAGCGTGAAGATCTTGGACGGCAGTAGCCTTATTCACTTCGCAATTGAATCGAAAGACTTTCTCACGCGCTCGTCCCTTGCGAACACGTCACATAATTTTCACAGCGAACCTGCAGCGACGGGAGACGCGTCCCTGCTCGCTGAATTTTTTAAGCCAAAAACGGGAAAAAAAAAAAATATTTCGCAGGACCCTTGCAAGTTGTTAAAGACGATTAACATAAAAGAAACCACGTTTCCTCGTATTCGTAATTTCGTGTGAACTAGTAAGGGAGACGGAGAACTCATAAACGTTTCATCGTTCGCCCTAGGTACCCTCTCGTGTTTGTTTAGAGAAAAGAATCATAACCTCTAATCCAAGTAGACCTCGTTAATGCGAAATATAGACTTAGGCTCGTGTGTGAACCAGCGTAAAACAAATTTTTAAGACACACTTTGGAGAACGAGACACGGACTCTAGGGATTCGTCTTTTTATTTTCGTCCTCGAAACGAGACCGTTAGACTTTTCTTCTTCTTTTTTTTTTTTTTTTCCTCCAGTTCGACATCAGTACTCCATGTCAGCCATGTTACCACCCACGTGCATCCTCTTTACTCGACTAGCAATAACGCGACATCTACTTCGAGTCGAAGATTCTCGCTAAAAAGAAAAAAAATGAAACATGGTTTCGTGGCTCCAGGGAAAAACAAGGAAAATTCTAAAAAAAAAAAAAAAAAAGAGAGAAGAGTCGAGCGAGAAGAATTTAATAAAAATCGCATCGGCGATCGATCGTTTTTTAGTTTCAGCGAGGAGAAACTTTTTTCCGAGTGTAGTTTAATTTCGATGTCGTAAACCCAGCTAGCAGCGAAAAAAAAAGAAAAAAAGAAAAAAAAGAGAATGTTTCCAAGTGAAAGAAACGCGAAAAAAAAGAGATACTAATTGCTACCTTTTTAGTCCACTATTTAAAAAAAAAAAAGGAAAAAAAATTACGTTAAGAAATCACGCACGATGGTCGGAGTAATTGTGCCAAGTGATTGGGCCGCGTGTTAAGGAGGACACGAGAACTGAAATGTGCCAAAATATATTTGAGTCCCCTCAGTAGGAGACCGAAGAGAATTTTGTTCAGGGAAGACGTATTATACAATTAAAATTAAAAAAAGAAAAAAACAAAAAAAAAAGGGGAAAAACAAGAAAAAAAATGACACACAGAGAAGACAGTGATGGAGGAGGGCAAGAGGTTAGAAGAAACACGCTCAACAGGCACTTTCGTATCTGTCATTATATTGATTCTGTAAATATTTGTGCACTTGTATAGAGAGAAAAGAAGAAAGAGACGAGAAGATAAATAAGAAGTTTTTGTGTCGTTATTATTATTATTATTATTATAATTGTATTATTACTATTACCATTAATTACTTGGACTTTAATTTTCGTTAATTGATTGTCATCGTATCACCCGCTACTCTAGTTTTCTCGCGCCATTTTTGAGACACAGGACACAGTTTTATGCGAACAAAGGTCAGTAACACGATTATGTACTTGTTAAGTGATTAATCAAAAATCCTCGACGACGGGGTCTTCTTTCTTTATTCATTGTTTATGTTTTTTTTTTCTTTTTTCGCTGGGTTCGCGAACCGTGCTCGAGTAGTGAGGCGTCGTTAATGCGTTATGCCTGAAAACCGGATTAGGATTTCCGTAGATAATGCGTTAACAAAGCGCGTGCTATGTACAGAGAAAGTAAGAGAGGGAGAGAGAGAAAGTGTGAGCGCGGAATGATACCTGTTCGAAGTATGTGTACATTAATTACTGTTGCTCCCGAGTATTTTTCTCGACAATCCAATTTCATTTTATGTGTAAAATAAACGTACAACTTCAAAGAGGAGATCAGTATAAATGCGTGCATACGTTTTGTATATACGTACGGTATATACGCACACACACAAACATACATACTTACATACATACACACAACACATGTATCGTAAGAGTCGAACGAGAACCGAATATCAAAAAAACCGACCATTGTTGTTAATCTCGAGTCAGCTATTTTTATACCTTTCGTTTCATCCAGCTGCTCTTCCTTCTCTACGCCCTTCGCGTGAAAAATGTGTAAAAAACGAAAGAAGTCCAGAATAGTAGCCTGTGAATATATAGTTATTCTTTTTTCTCACTCTTTTTATTTTCTTTCTTTTTCCTTCAAGACACAAATTAGGAAAAAAGGATCAATCAGAGATATACCAACAGAATAGATACATTAGAAATAGTTAATGAACTATTGTGTCACCACGTAAAATTCTAAAAGCCATGACTCTGTCACCATGTAAAATTCTAAAAGCCATGCAAATGAACAGACAAATTATAACAATCAAAGGAATCAAATGGGTCCTTGACAAAATCTTACTAGTTGCATTTAGGGAGAGCTCCGTACCAGATTTTAGGATTATTTTAAGATCTTTGGGTTTTACAATATAAAAGTCTATGTCTATGTTAACCCAATTAAAATGTGCAGAAATTACTACAAGTACAACCACACAACTGCGCTGCAGAAGAAAATGTGTGCAGTTTATGGAATAAGTACCTCAATACAAGAGCATAAGTACAACGAAGACCTATACAATATCTACATTGCCAAAAAAACCATCACACTTTCTCTCAAGAGTGTAAACACTGCCAATACAACAAAAAAATGAATAAAATTATGAAAACAAAAGATTCTGTGAGGTTAAATCTCAAATAGATAAGGAAATGCAACCAACTGCAAAAAATCCGCTATTAAAAGAGAATTCAGGCTCAGGGATCATGTTAAATAACTGCAACGTCCCGCACTTAAAAAAACTCTCCATAAACGATGAATTCAAAATAAAATCCATAGGAGGCCACGTGAGTCCACAATGAGTGACTTGGTTTTATATCAGTCATCCTAAATCCTCAACTAATTCAAACAATCACATCATACAAAACCCTCCTAACAAAGAAGAATCCGAAACGAATCAACGTACACAAAACTAACCACTTTAAAGACAACAACAGAAGTAATAAACTGCAGGGGAACGAAGATGACAAGGAAAATTTAGTTGATTTATGGACGTTGAAAGACTATCACCACGTAGCGGTGAAATGGTGAAATTAATCACTATTTCTGTCCTTGTTACACAGTAGTGCGCTTCTTCTCAATGTGCCGATACCACGATTCCTGTATTACCGATGTTGACACAACTCCTTCTGTGAAAGGAAGAACGCACTACTGTGCAAAAAGGTACAGAAATAATGATTAATTCCACAATTTCATCACTACGTGGCGATACCGTTTTAATGTAATATCACAGACGAGGTATACTTCATAAAACGATTATAAGACTTAATTTTGAAAAGAACTTACGAAGAGGATTTAATCCGCGATCTCTTACAATTATATCCGTGTAATAGCTCCTTTCTACGGACCATTCGAGTTTCAGAATTCACATGTAGAAGATAACGAAGTAATAAAAGTAACGAAGTAATCACACATTATTCTTAATAAGCTGTAGTGTTACAAACGCATTTGCAATATGTTTTGTAATCAACGATATTCGGAAATAATGCTTCTTTTTTTAACATATTGACAACTTCTTGAAAACTTTGTATTTTAGAACTTCCAAAGGATTGTGAGACAAAGGGTTATATAGTCTTGAAGTGTCGCGATACGAATGACTAGGAAGAAGAATTTCTTTAAAATTTATTCAACGATTACTTGTTGCAATATATATTAATATAAATAATATAAAACACTATATATATTTATATTTGTTATATTTAGCGCGAGCTGTCCCATTTCGGAAAGATCATCAATCTTACTCTTACACAAACGTTACATCATAATCATTGCGACAATTACATAATTGTTTCCAAAGGCCGTTTATCAAATTCACACGTGCAGCTCGAGCAATCGATCATTATTCATGACTGTGTAATCTATACAATTGGCCATTAAAAGCCATTTCATTTCATTTCATTTCTTCTTTTCCAGATAAAAGCAAGTACGCACGTATCTCGAGACTCTGATTAAAGAGAAGGCTCGTTTCTAATCGTTCGAATTCTAATCTCGAAAAGGGGAACAAGGTAACGGTCGCGAGAAAGAGAGAAAAAGAGAGAGAAAAGGTTAGGTACGTTAGTAAGTCGTTAGTGAAATTTCAATGCACAAGGACGCGACGTGGTTAATTAAGGCCGACGAACCTTGGACGCCAAAGATGAATGAATTACAATTGTTGCAATTGTTACAACTGTTTCAGAAGGATCGCGTTTTCACAAAAATTTGCAAGAGCTCGAGATGCGAGTCTGGAAGCTAGACTGATCATACAAGGGGACACACATATATACAATTCTTCCCTCTGTTTCACCAAATCACGACTCGTCGGAGACGATCCTGTGTCCAACCTTGAACCACAATTTGCGCTACTATTCTCCCAACATACACGCACACGTGTGGGAACCATAACCTTCAAAAGTTATACCCGTAATGTACATTGTAAATCCGCCTCGGATTGTATATATACTCTATGTATATATATGTATATATGTCCCTTGTTCTTTAACAATCGTTCTTAACTCTCCTCAGTTGTGCTGGCCAACGTTACGTTAAAGCAGCCTGTCACCACAAAAGGGTAACACGTCGACGCGAAACGGATGACGGCGGCGGCGAGCAGCGATGGCCTCGGCACGCTTTGAATCTTTTCAATTAGTAAACGGCGATTGGAGGATCAATAACTGAAATCATCCTCTGCGCAAGTTTCCGAGGCTGGAAACTGCTTGAAAAGCAAAGCTACTCGGCGGCGTGGAGGAGAAAAGAAACCAGTGGATGGAGGAAGGATTACGAAAACAGGGCTTCAACGGGCGCGTGTATGAAAAAAAGCATGAAACTCCGGTTTTTACACCGTGCAAACGATCGATAAGAAGGTATATTACCGTGTAACGCGTTAGAGTAGCTGTGATCAATCTCTACATAGAGACCGAGAGAGTCGCAGTGAAAATTCCAAAGATCCAACACAAACCAGTTGCGCGTCTCGTTCGATATTTCGTGTAAGAGGCTGCGAGGTAGGTGGCAAGTCAGTAGGGGGATAGATCGATCGGCGTGGCGTTCGTGTTCGTTATCGGCGAGCGTGTTCAGGCGTTTTCAGGCCATCCTCGCTGCGGCCGTGAGGGGTGGCTAGAAAAGAGGAAGACGAGGAGGAACGACAGCGGCGGAAGAAGGGGGCAGAGTGGTTTGCAGAGGTGGGGGGACGCGCGGCTAGGTTAAGGGGCGTCGGGGACGGTGGTGGGCGTCGTTTCTACGCGCATGTTTCTTCTCCGCGAAACGGATCGATGCTGGAAATAGCTCGGCCCGCAGGAGAGTACGAGGTGAGTCGGCTTCGCTTTCGGCAGGGCCTTCGCAGCTCTCCACGCCTGCCTGTCTCCTGTTTTCCAGACCAGAAGGGGGAGAACGTAAACTCGCTAGCTAAGAGACCCACCGGTCCGTCTTCATCTCGTTTTCCGCGAGCTTCCCTCCGTTATCTCGGCGAACGTTATCCACCTCCGGTTTCCTCCTCGACCTCGTTCTTCCTCTTCCCTCCTCTCCCCCTCTCCTCTCTGTCTTTCTCTCTTTCTCTCTCTCTTTCTCTCTCTCCCCTTCGACAGAGAGTCTCCATCGGACTCTCCTCCGTTTCTCCTCCTCCTCCTCCTCCTCTTCTTCTTCTTCTTCTTCTTCTTCTTCCTCGCACATTCTCATATACCTGGCATACACACTGGTACACATCAGTTCAGTTTCATCCTCAGCCGTCACTCTTCTGTCGGCTCTTCGTTCTTCCTTCTTCCTTCTTCTCGCTCGTTCTTCTCCGCTGCGCAGAGTGTGTGCTTCGACCGGGAATACCATCGGAATCGGCGAACGAACGAAAACACGCAGCCACGGAGAGAGAGAGAGAGATCTCGGTCGCGGGATGACTCGAAAAAAATGTGCGTCGTACCGATGTGGCTGACGAGGCTGGAATCGTAAGTACAACTAGAAGCCGAGAGAAGCTTTCTTTTTTTCCTCTCCCGCCTCCCCCTTATAGAACTCAGTAGGAGATTAACGTCGCGAGATACCATCCGGAAATCGTGACACCGACACCCGCACGCTTCCTTTACGATTGAATCCGCGCGCTCGAAATTGCACCAAGTTTTCACCTTACTGGCTCGCGTGACCATGTTCCGCACCCTGGACTTCTTTCCGGCTCCTCTTTGGCCCTTAACCACCCCTACGAAAGGTGCAACACCCGATCTGTTCGCCACTGCAACACATTCTGGCTGGCATTGTTTCTAGGGTTTCCCCCGAACGTTTCTAGAGTTTCCTCCACTTCGATCGTCGAGTGTGCCTTGTCCAGTAGAACTGCTGTGGAATCGATCGTACCTGTGCCCCCGAGACTGTGTCATTAATGTCAGAGGTAGCAATGTCAAACGAATCTATCCACGACGATATGTGAATTTACGTTAACGTTGTAAATCAACGCAGGCAGGGCAAGGAATATTCCAGAATATTCTGACGCAGCAGCGATCGTTGCTAAGACGATAAAAAACGATAGCTGCCCATTGAGAGCTTGGCTTGGTCGATACGCCTCGCTTTTCCTCGCTTTCTGTCATCCATCGCCGATTACTTCGACCATGCTCGATGCCTCGACAGCCCTCCCCCTCTTACGTTCGTCTCTCTCATCTCTTTGTTTTACAATGTTATAAACGAGTTCTCCGTTTTCAGGCTGCTGGCTGTGTCAGGCGACGGATGTGTGGATAGAAAGGATTAACGATTCGGAGTCGAACGGTATCGCTGTGAAAAGTGACAGGTGATATAAAGCTGTCTGGTCTGGTTGTAGAGCATCGTCCGTACTGGACGATGGTATTACGCGTGCGCCTTCCTCTCGATCCAACGGACGAGTGTTCGAGCAACGCTCCTCGCCGCAAACTTTCTCGGTTACGTGCACAGACTTCTCCTCCCTCCAAGTGTGCAGATGTTGCTCTCTGATCGTTCTTCAACGTTCCTCGCAATGTTACTTTGTTAGTTTGCTTTGTTAATTAATCGTCGAGCTGACTTGCTGAATCGGAGGCGACTCTTGCCTTGACGGAATTCCTCGACTTTGTTCAGTCTGTCGTCTTTCCCTTCTGTTTCTAAATGTGGCGCAATATTTTCGGCGTTGAATACATGTTATTGCACATGCTCGCGAGAAACTTGCAATTGATTGCAGTTCTTCCTTTTACGCTGGATGAATTCTTCTAATTTTCCTAGGAGATTTTTTTTAAACATTTTTCCAATTTTTCGAATACTTTTCCAAATGTTTTTTCAACATCTCTTTAATATTTCCTTCTAATTTTTTTTAGGAGATTAACGAGCACGATACCTCTTGAGATAACTTTTCTGGAAGATGATTGGATCGTCGTAGTTATTGACATTACCGAGACCCACCAGAATCTTTGTTTCTTCACACTTGAAATATAATTTGCAATGTTTAATTAATTGCTAGATATTATGTCGAACGATCTGTACAAAATTCTCCACTAGTCAGTGATTGATTGGAGTTAACAAAAACTAAAATACAACTGTCGAAAGTATTGAGTAAATAAATTAAAAGGAGCGAGCGTGTTGTATTGGTGAATTGGTGCGCCGTTGGATTTCACATGGGGTTTGGATTTTCTAAATATAAGTCGGCAGGCACGCCATTTTTCTCCTCTATTGGATTTCGCTTCACTGAACTCTGTCCTGAAATTTTTCACCGAGAGATACTCTGCTCTCTCACCATCCTGCGAGCTACAACTTTTGAAAAGCTGCGTTATCTTGTTTCTAAATTTTTACTGAACTTCTCTCTCTCTCTCTCTCTCTCTCTCTCTCTCTCTCTCTCTCTCTCTCTCTCTCTCTTTCTAAATTTTCACTGAATCTCTCTCTAAATTTCCAGGGCAAAATTGAAGAAATTTCGTAGACTTGAGAGATGGAAGCTAATAAACAAATCTCTAACCGGTATCTAATTGGAAATGAGAAATTTAATTTTTAATTTCATTGTGCCTTGTGTGACTTTTGTACAAACTTGAAAGTTCCAGAGCGCACGTAATATGCAAAGAACGTCCGCAAAATATCCAAAGGTATTTGTTATAACATTTAACAGAAGACAGATTTCTTTGGTCTGTCAAGACGATTCAAAATTCATAAAAATTTACAGCCTGATTGTTAATGATCTCTGTCAGGGAGGAAGTACACTTTCGTCTGTGCAAATTTCATCCGTCGATCCCACGATGTCGTTTCAGGGTTAACTCTGGTAACAAGTGCCGGTCTCTCAATTCCGTGTGCAAAAGCACGAACCGCTGCCGGTCGATAATCTCTGTTCACCCGATGACGCGGTTCGAGCCAAATTTAATTATCTGGATACCGGAGATAAGAATATACCCACGTCTTGTCGAACATCAATATCGTCTTACGCTACTATGTCCGATCGTTTCGGTACGTTTGACGTCGATTTCATTGATAAGATTTTTGATAAGATTTCCCTTCGCTACCGGAAAATTTTAGAAACCTATTTTTTCCCAGGAGTAAGAAGTGTTTTTTTTTTTTTTTCTGACAGATCTTCAGCTAGGTTTTCATCTCGACTTTTCTATCTTCGTTCCATCGTTAATTCACCCTTCGTTGGCCAAGCTGGTGTTTCATCTAGATTACAGATTAAGTCATTCCATAAATAATTCTGTACTTTACACAGAACGGTGCTTACTAAACTTAGAAGCAAAAAGTTTTTACAAATATTTTATGCTTTGTTCGTGTCTCATATACACGTTATTATTTATTAAAATGGTCCAGTTACGACAGACGAAAATTCCTTTTTAATTAGTTAATATCGATCGTTTATTGCGCTCAGACTGCGGTCAAAGGTAAAATTCCAAAAATGCACAAAATGCATATAATATATAAGATGAATAAAATAATATATTGTACATTATATACAACAAAATAATATATTGTTGCATAAAATTATTCATGCATACATACATGACATGAAAACAATAAAATAACAATGAATAATAAAATCATACAAGAGTCCAAAATATAAAAAGGATATATATTTATCACAATCATATCTGTATCAAGATTCTATTTATTCAATAGAGATAAAAAAATACAAGTTTATAAATAAAAGAAAGAAAAGAAATTTACGTGAAAATCCACAGTCTAATCTAATCTACTGATACTTTAATTGTTAATTTGCAAGTTCTAGGAGTCTATCGCAGAAGAAAAAAAAAAAAAAAGAATGAGAAGTAAAGAAATCGTTATTTATGGAATGGCTTGATGAGATTGAGAGGAGAAGAGCGTCTTCCTCGCGCTGTGTGCCGTAGAACTAGAACGTAGAGGTCGTAGATGAGATTGCCAATTCCTCAGCCGTTATCGATTGCAGTTCCCTGGGTCGCATGCTGGTTTTATTTGGGGTGAGTCGCGATGGTCGTCGAGTTTGTTAGTACACCAGCCACGACACACGACCACCCTGCGGTAATCTGGAGCACGTGCTCTCTCTCCTGTTCGTCCAATTATCGACGAAACTCTGTTCCGCACACTATGCCCGGTCGCTTTTAGTCGCTCGCCGACTTCTGACCTCTGTCTCGTGTCGATTTAATTGTCGCGCAACTCGCGTACGTCGCTCGTGTCGTGGCTTTTCATTATTCGCGAGTTTTTCGCTCGTTAAAATAATACGGTAGTTTCAGTTCTTTTGAAATGTAAAAGTTCAATATACTCAGGTATAAAAAAATTTTCAATCCTTCAGGGACGAATGATTTGAATTTCTTGGTAACTTTGATTGATTTAAATCATTTTATTTATATAGCTATTCTATTTTATTCTAATTATTTTGTTTGTAGAGTTTGCATAATTTGTAAAATTATGAAGCATAATATAAAAGTGTACAGTGTTTCCTACAATATTCCACATCTATAATATAGAACTTCTCGATAATTTTCGTACATTTAAATTATCATTTGTATAATTATTCTATATAATTATTTTTGTAATCGATTTCATTTCAATTATTTACATAACTTATACAATTATAGAGCACAGTGTAGTACAGTGTTTTCTACAATATTTAGTTATATAAAACAGTTCTATTCTTTTAATTAATTGCATTTTTAATCTCTAATTGATCACATTCTGTTTTCTTTTTTAAATTATATTTTCAGAAATATGACGTTGCATAAAAGACTGCAACTATCGTTTCACCCTTGGATGGATTGAAGACAAATTCAAATTCTATCAAACATTTGTGAACATCTATTGGATACACGACTCAATTATTTAGATAGCTGGCCAAACAGTTGTTTCTGTAAAGGAACTTAAATCTTCTTTTGGAAGGATAATCTCAATGTATCGTTCACAACTGGAAAATGGGAGAATTTTAGATACATGTATCGTTATACCGGTGTTAATTGAATTCTCCATTCGCTACGGATTAATATGCTAAATATGTCCATCGCGTAAGACTTTAAGCTTCTTATCAATGATATGGATAGTGGTGTACCAAGGGGGTAGACATTTGCGTGTTACACAACTTCGTTTCATTTGAACTTGAGAAGGTGCACAGTATCACGTAGGAAAATGTACAGTGAAAACAAATGATACATTAACATGATAATCTGTTTCCATCAATACACTACATACAAAAATAATGTGTTCAATAGCAATTTCCAATAACGAGTACAATAATAACATACAATAATAATACAAATAACATAAACATTTCAGAATCAAAAAGAAGTTTTTCCTTTTACAGCTCTATTGTAGAGAACATTTTATATTATATTCTCTACAATAGAATATAAAATATTTTATATTGGGTTTAAAAATAAGCGTTTAATTTTACTTGAAGAATATTTTGCAATTTTTCTAATAACAATTCCACTGTTATTATTAGTGAAAATTAAGCGTTGAAATTACAAGTGTGTCAATACTCGAATTTTTATATTAGTTGTATCATTATTGAAAATTGCCACTGTGCACGTTACTTTTGTACCTATATAGTGGAAATTACTTGTGGAAACAGATTTTGCTAATATGTCATTTGTTTTCACAAAGATATATGCCAAAAAAACTAGGCGTGCATACTTACTATTTGATCCACTATAATACTTTCAATAATTTATTTTTTTTTTCGTCTTTGAGACAACTATTAACCCATTAAACTAACGCAATCAGTATTTCATCCAATTCTTTTTTTCAATGTCAGAACTGTGAAGAGAAGTTCCAAGAATTCGCTTAATATTTTTTTTCTTTTTGTAGAATTCAAAAAGATCAAAGTATTTACGTTATGACGAAAGTCCTCTGTGGGGAAGGTATCTTTACTCTGTGGACAATGAAGACGTCAGTCAATTTATAAATGTACAAATGATGAAACGCGAGTGGGATCTCTACAGTGAAAATTGAATGTGAACTCATTGACCTAAAACCTGGCACGCGGTGATAAAGATAACAGAAAAGAATTTTTGGCATTTTCTCAGCCAAGATTCCCGTTATCGAGGGGCATTGTAAAAGGTCAACAGGAAGGGTAAAATGGTCACGAGTGTACGGCACTGCTGATCGATCGGGCCGTGTTCTGGCAACGATCCCATAACGCGTGCACGACCGTCTCCAAATCGGAGATTTTTTACTATTTTTTTTTCTTTTTTTTCACCGATTGAAAGATCCCAGATGACGATCGTTTTATTCTCTCTGTCGACCTTTATTTTCTCAATGTCTCTCCCCGCGATTTTTAGATATGAATATATTTGAATTGTTCCAAGTCATTCGACTAAACTAGAAACTTATTTATAGTAGTGTCAATCAATTTATGGAACAATGTAGCATTTGAAACAAACGTTCTAATGCTAATTATGTATTTAAGAAACAAGATTGGGAAATTCGTTTATAATGGTATTAGCCATTGTTTAACTTTTGAGAGAGTATAGAACATAATGAAGAGCATAATTAGAAGAACAGTAACTACAGGTTTTGTAAAAATCATTTCTCACAATATTCTTGGTATTAAAAATACAAAAAATGTACTTTTGTACACTTTAATGTTAATGACAATGAGAAATGATTTACATGAAACCTATAGTATTGTATATCAATTCTGTTGTTTCTCATTATATTCTATTAAATACAACATGCAGTGACTCATGAAATTATTCGAACACCTATCATAGAAGAATTTATTATTCATTTATATATTAATATGTATATTATTCATGAATATATTCATGCATTGTTTCGTATATACTGTTATATGAAATATTTTGAAATTTCATTAACATTGTGATGGGAGATGACTATTATTGTGCCAAATATGCATAGTATGTACCATATAAAAATTGCGAGATATTTGCTGTAAACATATATTTACACTAAATATTATTTAGCAAAACAATTAGTATCATCTTATTATCTTAGTATCATCTTATAATAAGTGTTGAAGATGCTCCATTGAATATTAAAGCACATTAACTCATTGAGGACTAATATTAATACAACATTTTATTTGCAATTTCTTCAATCAATTTGAGCTAACAAATTCTATTGATGAAACGAGATTCTAAGGATTTCCTAGATATTTTTTCATCACTGTATCATCACTTAGCTTTTACATTCTTATAAAATTGAAAGAAACTGAAGATACCAATTTATACTATTATGAATTTGTGCATCAATGTGCGTAACATACAAATGTAAAATGACTAAAAATTGAGTATTTATCATAACAGATGTACTAAATAAAACAAATATCTATTTAGGTTCTATTTGTTATGATTATAAAAATTTAAAAATACTTAAAAATCCGCAGTTATGACCAATTATTGCTTGGTCCTTAATGAGTCAATATAATGGATAATTAGTTACTTGAATACCTTTGACCACAAAATATAAATACTTGCATCAAACATACATTTCTATATACTATTTTTATACACATTTTTAGATATAATGGATAATTAGCTTCTTCGACTACAAACTTGTACACATTTCTATACACACATGTACTTTATTTTTACTATTTTCATATACATTTTTAGATTTGTTTGGAACTTGACCAATATACCAGACAATCAGGCCTCGCTGTGTGAACAGTGTTAATGAAATTTCAAAATCCTTTACATAACGCGCGCGATATATTCGCAGAGAGAGAGTTCCTATAGGCATTCGAATATTTTCGCGAGCAACTGTGGCAACACGTTTCAAAGTGATCGACGTGCGGAAAGATGAACGAGCACACAGAGAATGTCGTGTTTCGTCGACGTGTGGACGCCTTTAAAAAAAAGACCGGACGAATTTAGCTCGCCGGTTATAAAGAGCAACCGGCTATATGAAGATCGTTAGTGTGCAACAAGTATTTAAAGATTCGGCAAAGTTTGAGCGTTTATAAATCGTCGCGTGGGTGTGTTGTCATCTCGTTCGCGAGCACACGAATTCATGTCGCCCATATCATGCATGCCTCGCATTGTATTTCAGGGTTGCGTAGAGTGTGTCTAGAGCATAATAGCTTTACTCCAACTATCTATGATCTATCCTTGTGGTTCCTTTAGAGGTGCATATAATCTGCATGAGAATCTGTAATAAGAAGTATATAGTAACAATAGCAATGCATTTAAATTGTCCTCTGATTCTATTTTTCTTTCACGTTTCATGTCATAAACTAATGCAGTCCTCCTATCAACATTTCAGAAGCTGAACTGATCAACTTCAATTTTTATGTTGTAAAGAGAGATGATGAATAGTAATGTTAGGTCGTACAGTAAATTCCATTCTTCAAATATCTTCACTGTCATATTTTATTAAATCGTTTTTAAAGTTGAGTTATTTAAAGTTTATATTGAAACATTGAAATAGTTGATGAATACCACAATAATTTCAAATTGGAACGAAATTGTAATTGAAAATTTGCTATCTCACAAAACATAAGTTTTATAACTCAATGTGCAACATTCGCTTTTCCACCAATGTTGTAATTAACCTTTCAACAATGTAGTAATTCTATGTAAATGTTAAGAGGTGAACAAACTTATTAATCATTTCTTGTTAATCATTTTGGGATAAAAATTCATGAAATGTAGATCCATTGTAAGTTACTATTTAGCATTTTCAATTGGCTAGCAACACCTAGAACCTTTGTACTCTGTTGGTTCTGTTCCAAGGACATATAGAATATATCATAACTTCATTGGCTCTACTACAAAAACTGTTATGACTGATATAATACTATCAAATAATATATATGTATATAAAATATATATATAGAAGATTACAACATTGTGTAGTCACCACAATACATATTACTTGATAGTCGCATTTATATATTACTATCAAATAATATAGTACAATATGTTAGTAATACATTACACATTGTGATGACTACACATGTTGTAAGTTTCTATATATATGTTTCTAGATTTTCTTTATATATTTCTAGACTTGAAATTTGACCAGTATAATCATGATATAGTCAGGTTTCACTGTAGTGTTGACGTTTCAAAATATAATGTACATAATATATAATACAGTACATATAATCTATCAAATGATAACATAATATATATTGTGGTGACTACACAATGTTGTAATCTTTTATATATATATATTTCTAGATTTGGAACTTGACCAATATAATCATGATACACAATAAACACAATATATTTACAAAGAGTATTAAATATCTTAAAATTATTATTATTATTATAAATTGTATAAATGAAAGTTATTATCGTAATAACATCACACATTATTACACATCATCATGTCATGACATATTACAGTATCAGAAAATATTCAGAATTCAAAAGGTTAATGGGACATGCCGATTAATTGAGGGTTGAAGAATTAACAGAAATTAACAGAAAACGATGAAACGTTGGTTGCAGAGGCCTCGCTTGTTCCACGGTAGCTCTTAGAGGATGCACAAGCTAGCCAAGGGCCTGAAAAAGAAGAAAAAGCAGAAGAAGGGCAAGAAGGGGGCAGAGGAGGACGAGTTCGACCCGGAGGAGCTCGAGCGTTATAGGCGCGAGCGGGCGGAGGCCCAGCAGAAAGCCGAGGATACCGGCGAGCAGGCCAGCAACGCCAGCTCCGACGAGTGGAAGAAGTTCGAGGCGTTGACCGCCGGTGTCGACTCGATCCTCAAGAAGACACAGGGTGACCTCGACCGTATAAAGTCCACGTCCTTCTTCCAACGGAAACCGCCGCTAGAGGACGAGAAGAGAGAGCAGCAGGAGGAGGAGGAGGACCAAGAGGAACCGAGTAGCAAAAAGTCGTCGAAAAAGTGGGTGGGCTTCGACGAGGAGGGCAATCCGATCGAGGAGGAGCCACCGGACTTCGAGTGGAAGGGCAAGAAGGAGGAGAAGCCTCTGGTGAACGAGGACGGTTTCGTCGAGATCCCGGACGACGAGGATGAACGCGAGGACTCCGTCGAGGAGGACATATTCGACACGACGTACGTCGACGTTCTCCAGAACATCGACGTTCAACTAGCTTACATACCCGACAGCCCGACCGAGGAGGAAACCGGTGACGATCCGTTCGACACCACAAGCGCGGACAAGGTATTAAAGACAGTCGACAAGAGGGGGAAGAAGTTGGTGAGTTTAGGGAACGCGGTAGAGGTTCTTGCCGGACGGATCGATTACGTGAGCTCGTGCAAGATCACCAAAGGCAGGCGGCCTAGGCTTCAACAGGATTTGCTGTTGGACGATTTCGAGGAGCCGGAGCAACCGGTGGACGGTGACAACGTAGTCGCAGAGCCGGTGGAGGCAGAGAAAACCTTGCTCGACGACGACAGCGATCTTCCGGACATTCCCGTCAATCTCACCAAGCTACCTCCCGTTCTGCCAAGGCCGGTCAGCCCGGCTGCGAACCAAGAGAACGTCGCTGAGAACAAGTCGTCGTCGTCCGAACAAGTCGGACCTCTGGACATTTCCGAGTTCGAGGTGCTGAAGGAGAAGACGATCTTGGAAGAGATCCCCGACTTGGACGACGCGGAGTTCGACCTTCAGGCGGCGCCAGATGAACCGGCGCGTCTCGAGGAGGTTGACGATCCTTTCAAGCCCAAGGAACCGGAGGCTGTAGACTTCCAGGCGGAGATAATCGAGGCGAGCTTCGAGGCGGCGACGTTCGTCGACGAGGAGGACCCGTTCGACACCACCTTCGCCGAGAATATCCTTCCTGGTAAAACAGAGTTGAAGTTCATCGAGAAGGAGCTCGAGGAGCTGCCGGTTTCCGAGGTGACGATATCGTTGACAGACCCCGCCGGATTGAACAGAGACTACGAGACGGGATTGCTGAAGGAGGAGAATGGAGCGAAGGTCTGCAACGGTCTGCAAGGTAAGAAGGATCTGTTAGGAGGATCTACCACTGATCTCAGTCAACTCGCCGACGAGCCGATAGCCCCGGTGGAGGACATCACCTACGTGGATCCGTTCGACACCTCCGCTGTTAAAGAGATCCCTCCTGGCAAGACGGAGTTGAAGTTCCTCGAGAAGGAGCTGCTTGGCGAACAACCGGACGTTTCCATTTCTCTGGACGACGACGACTTTGATCCAAGGAAGGACGAGCAGCCGGTTGAAACGGCTGCTGTCAAGCTACCGCCGAGGCCACCACTTCCAGCAGCTCCTGCCAAGCCAACCTTCCAGGTCGAGTTCGAGGAAGAGGAGGAGAACAGCGGCGAGGCAGCCGATCGTGGTCGAAGATCTTCGAGGCCAGAGGTACTCGAGTTAGCGCCTTCGAAGGCTGTCGCCTTCGAGTTGCCCACGCCGTCCAAACGACCGGATCTACTCGCCACCACCGACGAGGAGAAGGCTCTGCCATCGAAGCCTCTCACGCCTTACTACTCCCAAAAGTCCATCGACGATTTGTTACCGATACAGGAGGAGGAAGCCGATGTCGACCCGTTCGACACCAGCTTCGTAGCCAAGGTCGCGCCTGGGAAGACAGAGCTGAAGCTGATCGAGTCGGAGTTGTTGAAACAAGAGCCGAGGCTACCGCACAGCCTGAGCGACCACGAGTTCGATCCGCGCGCCGGCGAGCAACACACGAGAAGGCAGAGCGATTTCACGGCCAGCACGATCAGGCCGAATAATCTGAAGTTCAACGAGCTTCAGGACACCGTGTTGAGGAAGTTCGAGGAGCAGAGTAAGCCGAAGTTGCAGGAGAGACAGGAGAGTCTGCTGGACGAGAAGATCGAGGTGGATGCGAAGCCCCTGACGCCGAGAATCGAGTCGAAGCCGATCGAGGAGGAAGAGATCTCCTACGCCGACCCCTTCGACACATCCATCGCCACTAACATCCTCCCCGGCAAGACAGAGTTGAAGATCCTCGAGAGCGAGTTGGAACAGATCCCCGGTGAGATTGCCGTTCGTCCCGTGCCGATTTCGTTGACGGCGATCATCAAGACCAGCGTCCCCGAGGTCGATCCTGACTTCGACCCGAGGGCGGAGGAGAGGACGAAGGAGTCCACGGATTATCTGTGCATCGACGATCAAGATCCTGGAGCGAAGGTACTCACACCTTTGCAGAACGAGAATTTCGGCTTACCAGAGGACGTGGATCCTTTCGACACGAGTTTCGCCACTCTAGGGCCGGGGAAGACCGAGCTGAAGATACTCGAGTCCGAATTAATGGAGAAGTAGAGGCTGCGTTTCTATCTTCCTCTTCTCTTCGTCTTATTCCTACAAAAAGAGAGTCTCTGCGCAATTCTCTATCAGAAAGTATTATCATACCAAAGAATATTTTAAGTAACGTTTCAAACTAGTCAATTAACCTTCGTCGAGCAACATGGATTCCAAGGGAGGGAATCCTTTCTTGATGGACGACTACGGGGTCGAGCCGACCGACAACAGGATGGCCAACCAAGCGTCGAACCCTTTCCTCCAGGATTTCACGGACGCGGGCACGACCGGCGGCGGGGAGAATCCTTTCCTGAACTTCGGCGCAGACCAATCATCTTATCAGTCATCGGCCATCACCGTCGACTCGACGAATCCGTTCGCCTCTTTCGCCATGGAAACCACCGCGCCGAGCACTGGTTTCGAGACCACCACCACCACCACCACCGACGACGCGACTGCTAACATATTCTCTACCGAGTCTAACAACATATTCGCCACAACCGACGACGAGTCGAGCGCGAATCTCTTCGACGCGCCGATCTCCTCTCAAGGGAGCGACGAACTGTTCGGCCAGGAGTTGCAGTCTGCACCTCCGCCGTCTCCGGCGGTGCCCATTACACCACCTCAAGCCAAGAATGGCAGGCCTGCACCGTCCAGACCGCCCCCGCCCAGACCTCAACCACCGGCGCCTCCTAAAAACACCAAAGACTTGATTCTGTCAGTTACCGGAGCCATGGATGCTACGTCTAATCACCTTCTGGATCGATTACAGGTTTGTTCGGGCCTTCATTATTACTCGCATTAGTCACGAGTATATTATAAACAAATTCTGTATGTTCCCCGATTCCGTTTCATCTTGATACCTGTTTCAGGCAACGAGAACGCCGAGTCCAACGCTGATGCACTCACCGTCGCCAACCCCGGAACACAGTTACGCCGACTTCCTGGACGTGGACTCGAACGTACCGGACCTCATGTCCGACGACAGCAAATCGGTGGCAGAGCCGCCGAAGAACCGCGACATTCTGGACCTGTTCGACGCCCCGAATACAGACACGACGACCACCACCATATTCTCCTCTTCGATGACCACCGAGGACACCACCAATTTGGTGACAGGGGTGCCTCTGATCAGTGCTACCACCGCCCAAGAGAATCCATTCGTCAGCATCACGGAGCAGGCAGCGTCGCCCACTCAGGCCGAGGACAGTTTCAAGTCAGACTTCCCGGACACAGCGTCTGTGACCAGCGAGAAGAGAGCCTCTATAGCTTCAACGACCGGTGTTATCGGAAGCGACACCGAGAAGGCTGGCATCGATTTGGATTTCGCTACAGAATCGCCCGTTATCTCGGAAACTATGCAGTCGTCCGCTACCGGCGCTGAATTGTTCGCCACCCACGAGCAACCGGCGACTACCGAGTCAGCGTTCTTCTCCGTTGCCGACACAACAACGTCTTCTGGACCGTTCGGAGCCGCGGATACCGCGGCGACGCCTTTCACAACGTCCATGCAAACGCCTAGCACGCAGCCTCTCTTCGCAAGCACGGATATCACTGTGGCAACCAGCGAACCCACTGGACCATTTGCTTCTGATTTGCTTGGCGATTTCGGCGAGCCCGCCAAGGACACCAGCGGCGTGACCAGCCCGATTCCTGGAGCTGAGTTCCCCGCCAGCGAGGCGTACAAGCCCGAGGAGCAGCTGGATAATTTTGCAGCAACCACGAAAGCAGCACACATTGAGAGCACCGGGGACGCTTTTGATATTTTCGCCTCCAAGTTCGATAAAGCTGCCGAGCAGGAAACTGGCGGCGGTGATCCTTTCTTAGATGCCTTTGGCGGCGGGCCTACTGCCATGGACACGTCCAGCGATGGTAAAATTTTGCCTGTTGTAACTTTCTGTTTTTTTTTGTGTGAAGTCGAGGAACAAGCCATTAAGGATGAAAACTAGGAAATGTTTCCTACTTGTCGTGTATTTGGTTTTATGTTTTAATCTTTGTCGTTGTCGTTCAGTTTTCTGCTTTTGTTAAGTTGAGGAACAAAATTTTAAGGACGAAAACTAGGAAATGTTTCCTATTTCATTGTGTACTTGGTTTTACGTTCATTTGAATCTTTGTCGTATCGTTCAGTTTGGGGTGATTCGTCTGCCACCGGGTCAGAGACAGCAGTGACCGGATTCGGTGAAGCTGATGGGTTTGATTCGTTCCTGAGTATGACTGCCCCTCCTCCAGAACCAACTGTAAAGAGAACCGAGTCTGTAGAATCGGATGCGGGACCAGATTTCAGTGTATTTATTAAGTAAGTGTCGACCAAGTTATTAAACGTCAGATTAACGAATAATGCAAACGTCAATTATTAATTATTAATGCTAACTTGTATGCCAATTTTTCCTGCAGACCTAAAGAGGATGACCAAGGCGGAGCAATGGAAGGAGGAGCTGTCCCTGCGTTAGCGCCACCGCCAAAGAGTCCACAGAACACTGCTTACGCCGATACCTCGCCACGATTCAATCCCTTCGACAAATCAGGATTCGCACAGGATGCTATCCCCACTACAGAAGTTGTTCAACCTGCTGAAATCACTAGGACCGATTCTCAGGTATTGTAAACTTTGATGCTTCCATATTTGTGTAACGAAATTTAAAGGTTCTTGTCATCTTGTTTCTCTGAAAGAATAATTTCTATTATTTAAAAATCTAAAAAATATATATATATATATATATAGACCAGAAATTTCTGACCTATTTAATGAAACCAATTGTTTTATTATATTTATACATATACACATACTATACTGTACTATACTTTTTTTTATTATTTACTTACACATGTATTGTTATTTATTTCTATTTGATGCCAGGAAACGCCTCCAACTCCCCTGTTCGACGAAGACGTTAGCCAACCTTTGGAAGATTTCCCAAGAGTGACGTATACCGGTGATGGTTGGGAAATGCATCTACGCCAGCCTAACAAGAAGAAGATCACCGGCCAACGATTCTGGAAGAAGATCTTCGTGAAGTTGGTCTACCAAGGTGACAATCCTGTACTCCAGTTGTTTAACAGCAGGGATGACAAGGATCCCTTCCAAGAATTACCTCTAGTCCCTTCTTACTCGATATCTGACATCGGGGCGCAACAATTTGATCAGTATGGGAAGATATTCACGGTGAAGTTGCAATATATTTTCTACAAGGAGCGGCCTGGAGTACGACCTGGCCAAGTGACAAAGGCGGAAAGGTTAACAAACAAATTGAGTCAGTTCGCCGCCTACGCCATTCAGGGTGATTATCAAGGGGTGAAGGAGTTTGGAAGCGATCTGAGGAAGCTTGGTCTTCCCGTGGAACACGCGCCACAAGTATAACTTCTTTTTACATTAGAATAGCTTTCTGAAAAAAGGCTTGTCTATTTATTTTATTTAATCATAGAGGACTCGAGTGATATAATTTGTAATATAGGCCCTTTTTCTATCAAGCTCCCTAATTATTAAAGTAAACTTAATTATTTATCGAGTGATCTTGACTTTCTTTCCCCGTATAGATCTCTCAGTTGTTCAAGCTCGGATCTCAAAACTACGAGGACATGAAGCAGTTCTCTTGCGCGATCGAGGAAGCTCTATTCAGGCTGCCGGCTCATCGAGATCGGGCGCTCAGTTATAAGACGGAGGATGTGCAAATTACGGTCGTGGATGAATTGTACGTGGAGCAGAACGCGCAGGGTCAAGTTGAGAAGCAAATAGCGCGTGTTCGATTGTTCTTCTTGGGCTTCCTTTCTGGTAAGATTTCACCAGCTCCTCGGTATCATGTTATTATATAATTATCACTTATGATTCTCGCTCATTATCTCAGGAATGCCCGACGTTGAGTTGGGGATAAACGACATGTGGCGCCAAGGGAAAGAGGTCGTAGGCAGGCACGATATAATCCCAGTGGTGACCGAAGAATGGATCCGTCTGGAGAACGTTGAGTTCCACTCTTGCGTTCAGCAGGACGAGTACGAGAAATCTAGAATTATAAAGTACGTGTCTAGTGAACAATTTTTCAAAACAGCCTCCCATGAAATTCTACCAATCTGAAACGATCTGTAACGACAGCAGCTACACTAACAATTGGACTAATCGCAATTAACACCCAACTAACCGTTTTCAAAGGTTCAAGCCACCGGATGCATGCTATATCGAACTTATGAGATTCCGAGTAAGGCCTCCTAAAAACAGAGAGCTTCCCCTCCAGCTTAAAGCCGTAATGTGCGTTACCGGTAACAAGGTAATGTCACTTATCAATCCAGGAACGTACCAACGTACGCGTCGACAACTTTGCATGAACTCAACGTCTCATCGTTGACGAATCGATATGATATTTCACTTGATCAGCCTTAATGTTTCTACGCCTTCGATTCCGACACCCACGCACACACTGACCTCGTTTCCTTGTTATCAATAGGTAGAACTAAGGGCTGACATTCTCGTGCCGGGATTCGCGTCGCGGAAACTGGGCCAAGTGCCCTGCGAGGACGTGATGGTCCGTTTCCCTATTCCGGAGTGCTGGATCTACTTGTTCAGGGTGGAAAAACACTTTAGATACGGATCCGTGAAGTCAGCTCACAGGAGGACGGGAAAGATCAAGGGTATCGAGAGATTTCTCGGCGCGGTTGACAATCTGGAACCTCAGCTGATGGAGGTGACGTCCGGGCAAGCGAAATACGAGCATCAACATCGTGCTATTGTCTGGAGAATGCCTAGGTTACCAAAAGAAGGCCAAGGTATCTCCTTTGTTACGGCTGCTTGTAACCCTGATGTGGGCAGCCACATGTTTCTTAGGCTGAATATATTTACGTATATTTTCACATTTCTTGGAAATTTTTCTTTAGCCAAAATATTATATATACTATTATAATATAAAATAGTATATATTTTCTTTAGCGGAAATATTATATTATAAAATATTATATATACTATTATAATATATTATAATATTATATTATATTGTAATATAAAATAGTATATATTTTCTTTAGCAAAAATATTATATTATAAAATATTATATATACTATTATAATATATTATATTATATTATATTATAACATAACATAATATATATTTTCTTTAGCGAAAATATTATATTATAAAATATATTATATTATATTATAATATAATATTATATTATATTGTAATATAAAATAGTATATATTTTCTTTAGCAAGAATATTATAAAATATTATATATATTATTATAATATACTATTATATTATATTATAATATAAAATAGTATATATTTTCTTTAGCGAAAATATTATATTATAAAGTATTATATATACTATTATAATATATTATAATATTATATTATATTATATTATAATATAAAATAGTATATATTTTCTTTAGCAAAAATGTTATATTATAAAATATTATATATACTATTATAATATAAAATACTATATATTTTCTCTAGCAAAAATGTTACATTACAAAATATTATATATACTATTATAATATATCATAATATTATAATAGTATATATACTATTTTACAAATTTCCATTCTGCACTTTGGTTGCCTATTTTAACGCCAACTAAATAAAACACTGTCGATAATACACAGGAGCATACACGACGCACCAGTTGATCTGTCGAATGGCCCTAACTTCCTACGATCAGATCCCCGAAAATCTATCCGAATATTGTTACGTGGAGTTCACAATGCCAGCGACCCAGGTGTCCCACACGACGGCGAGGAGCGTCAGTTTTCAGAACTACGACGGCGACAACCCACCGGAGAAATACGTCAGGAATTTGTCGCGACACGAGTACAGGTACGATCTTCCAATAACAGCGAACATCATCTGTAATCCGCAAAGGAAAATCTATAATCTATTGATATGACGTGTGCCAGAGTTGGAATCGAGCATACGCAAGGTGAAGGGCCAGGGGCGTACGTGTCCGCGACGTATTCGAGGAAAATTCCGGAAACGACGCCGGAGACCCAAGGGGAGGCTTCAGACGCCGGCGCGGAATCGGATTCCGATTCCTCCGAGTAGAAAGAAACGATAATGAAAAAAGAAAAGAAATTCAAATTCAGTCTCGCATAAGGTAACCTGTAACGCGTACGAAACTTAAGGAGAATTACCCGTTAATGCTAAGGTGTATACAGAAAGCGAAAACGATGCCTGTGACTTGACGTTCTGGCGTTTCGCGAATCGCTGCTCAACGCCGGCGAGTAATGTTCCGAACAAGCGCAAGTTGTAATAATCGCGTTTAGAAAGTATCCTTGCGTATAAGCTTCGAACGCACATCAGTATTAAAAGGATAAATTGATCGGGGCTGAGATGGTTCGGTAAGACAGGTTGAAATAAATTAGGTTGGTAGCGACGCGCGGAACGCCAGCGTCGACGCGTGTTCATGTAACGCATAACAGTTAACGAATTGTACGTATGTGAAAGGAGTAATTTGTAAGGGAGGACAATACCGATTTTACGTTCAGTTTAGCTTGCTAAGTAGTAATATACGCACTCGCAGTGAAAGGCTTTGCTCTGCTCAGGCTATTTCAAAGACGGATTAACGATTGTTAGCTGTTGAAGAGATTCAGTGAAACGGTGAAATTGTGTACAATTTGGATAAATAATACTATTTTTCTTTTCTTTATAATTTTAACCATTTTTCCAACTTAAAAAAAAAAGAAAAAAAGAAACAAATGTCGCTCGTACTCGTGTAGACGTTTGGCTAGTTCATTGTCGTATTAATTTCCGATTGTTTCAATTCCAGCGGTCGAAGTGTTTCGCTTAATTATTAACGATTCTATCGTATCAACACGACGGTCAGAGGACAATAATTGTTAATTAAAGAAAAAAGGAAAAAAAAGTCGTTATAAATTCGGAGGAACGTGCAGCGCATACCTTATCGTTTGAGCTTGCAGATGATCTATATCAAATGTTAACTAGTCGTTTCCGAATGGTAGATTTATCCAGATTAATCATCGGTTATTAGACACGTAAGTAAATAACGATAAAAAGAGAAAAAAAAAACAGATATCCTGGTAAACTTTTCGCCAAGAGAGGCGAGAGAGGGCGTATGCATTATTTGTAACTATAATTATTAAACGCGACGCATGGGAGAGACTGCAATTCATTGATATCTAGTCTTTAATGACGTTTCGTTCTTGTACGAGCTGCAAGAATATGTTCAAACGCTTTGCAAACCGATATATCTAAGACCTAGTTGTAAGTTTTCGTTCGACGCTTTTCTTCGTTTCTTTTCTTTTCTTTTTTTCTTTCTTTTTTTCAAAGAAATCTCACACCGTTGGCGTGAAACGGTCGCTAGTTAAAAAGAAAAAAGTATTCCGCGTAAAATTATTCGTCATAAGGCTAAGAGAACAAAAAGATCTATTTAACTATGTAATAGCATGTAAGACGAACGATGCGAAGAGATGATTATTGATAATTTTACATAAGGCGAACGAAGGATCTAGACACGTAAGTTTCCGTTGAGATTTTTGTCGAGTTTTTAGTTGGAAATTTTTCATCCTGCAAAGGAAATCAGAAGAGTCTATTCTAGTCCTTAGCTTGTAAGACGATCGTATGACATGTCAGGTGTTTATTCACTGGTCATACGTTATGTTAAGTGCTACTTAGGTTAACGATAATCCTAATCGATTTCGCGTAGAAGGAAATATGTCTGGCGACATGCCAAGTAACGTGTAGACTAGAACTAGCGCTATGAATTAACGTCGTCGATTATAGATTGTCGCTCTGATCCGTGTCAATGCGAATATTGAATCAGATTGTTCAGAAAATTCGTAGCGAGAAGACAGATAAGAAAGATTAAATGAAATGACAATCGGATGTTTTCTTGAAAAATGTTCGCCTTCCGCGCCCTCAGTGAGAATTCGTTCGAATAATCCTTACAACGTTTTTGAAACAACGTCTCATTAACTTCTGAATAAATATAGAAGCAAAGAGTATACTCGCAATAATGAGTATACTCTAGTCTCACTGATGAAAAGAAAAATCTACTTTATTAACGAATTCGTTTTGGCATCCAACTACCAGCTGTATGCTTCTCAAATTGGCTTCTCAGATTTCTAAAATAAAAACGATCTACGAACTTTTTGAATAACCTGATCTATATGCAATCTTATACTGTGTTTTAAATTTGTTTTAGTCCAGTCAAAGTCATGCATTATACATCAGACAATACCGCTTAATAGTGCCAGCGAATAACTTTTCCTGAAACAGAGATATTGATATACTTAATTAATTAAATAATCTACAAGACTGCGTAATACATATAAATGTATATCTGTGTGTGTACTTACATAGAAACGTTGCGATCTCGTACTTTGAAACAGTGCAAAGCTTTTCCACTTGCGGACGGTCTGTTTGCGTTGGTACATTAAATGAATTCCCGAGAGGATCTTTCCTCGCGAAAAATTCGTCTCGGGACTTGACGTTTCCAGCTCGTGATCTCAACTGCGTGTAATATCGTACTCATAGTGCGGTATCCAAGGCGGCGAATTTTGTGTATCTAAAGGGAAAGATTCATTTAATAAGCACACGATGCATGTATAGATATATCTTAGGAACGGTATTTAAAATTAGAAGTAACGTGTGACATTGGCAAGCCTATTGATGTTTGAAGAGTGTGAATCTGAAACGATGAACGAATGGACGAAAGCAAATGGGGGAGGCATTCGAATTTTCTTCGTCCCTGCGGGGAGGTCGTACGGTGAAACTTCAATCTTGGACAGAGACAAAATTTCCTTCTCATTTTACTTTACGCGTTGTCGTAAAGAAAATTATTCAAGGTTTATCATCAGACATTCGTCCAATATCACGAAAGTGTATATTTTATCTTCTATCGTCGAGACAAAATTTTCGTTGAAGAATGACTTACTAGGTTATACGTCAAGAAGTTCATCCGGAAACAACAGTTATTTATTTCTCGTATGAAAATGAAGTTCTGTTACTCACGTTGATTCGAAGAGAGTTTAGCATTTTGAAATAGATCTGTAATTGCGAGCAACTGGGTTTCTTTTGACATTATTGTTAGAGGTAGAAACATGTCGATAATGTAGATCCCTGTCGAATCTATACGACCTCCGTTCGTTGTTGCTCCAAAAAAAAAAAGAAAAAAAAAAAAGAAAAAAGAAAAAAAATAACTATCACTATCCCAAGTTAAACTTACTCGCGCGTTTACATGCATATAATTATTAAACTATAGTAGATTTTAGACATAATCCTGTTAACTCGGATCTGTAATGGTTAATTGTAAAGGGAGACATTAGTAGCGTCGTTGTTGTTCTTACAATTATTGCTAAACGAAGGAGAGAAAAAAAAAGAAGTGAAACAAAAATGTTCTGTACAGGTAAAGAGAGTCTGTAAAGTGATTGCAGTTAACCGTGTCGTGGTAAGATCGATAACTAATAGAATTTAGAAGTGAACGTCCGTTGTAGTACGAAACGAGCAATGAAGGAACAAAAACCCCTTGAACATGCATTTTTGCCTTCCCGCGCCAATTTTTCTGGCCGCTACAACAGTGATCGACCGATAATACAGTTTTGTCCGTTTTTATCGATCGTTGAAAAAACGTGGTAAATTTTTTACAAGAGCTGTAACCTATTAACCGTGTAACATATTTATTTTACGTTTACTTTACTTGTGTCATTTCTTCCAGCTATTGATCAACATAATTTCTCAACCTCTTTACCGAGTGCAACATCAACGAAAAACAGAGTCGAGAAAAAACGTCAGTCGTTTACGAAAGACAAAAAAATCTTGGAATACGACAGAAAAAGCTACAGAACACATAACTGCTTTAGTTTGTCACTGGTATTTATATGATTTTATTAACATTTCAGAGATTCCGTTGACGTTTAGTACGATATGCACGAACTTTGATCTCGAAAAGCAATGTGAAAGGAATATAAGGGGGAGGAAAAAAAAAAATGTTTCATTACGATTGTTACGAATGATTTAACGATTGTTACGAATAATTTCTGATGGCATCGAATCTTGAAGTATAAGAAGAAAAAATGATCGAGAGTGTGAAAACATTCCCTGAAAAAAAAAAAGAATCGAGATATAGAGCAAAATAACTCTAATCTCTGATCTGTAATTTATAAATATATAAATATATATATATACAGAAACACATGTATGTAATGTCGTAACGTGTAATTATACGTGTATGTATGATCTGTAATTGTGATCTAATAGTAACCAATTGCGATGTATACAATGTGACAAAAAGAGAAAGAAAAGATGATCAAGGAGGACAAATTTGCTTCTTGATGCATATGTATTATAATTTCGCAAACACACACACACACACAGACACACACACACACATATATATACACACACACACAAAGTGGACAAGAAAATGACAACTTTCGAGAAAAATAGAAACAAGTGTAATACTGTTAGCTAATGGTATTATTGATAAATTATATGTATCAATAAATAATATAACATTGTTTAAGGGATGAAATTGGGTTAACGACGAGTTGACAAATCAATAAGAATCTCATTATCGAGTCGCACGTACATTTATCAATTCAGATTATATTGATACATCGTTCAATTTTTTTTCAAAAAAAAAAAAAAGAAAAGGAATTATTCATCTATCCAGCTTTCATTAAATTTTAATCCAATAATTGCTCATCATAGGCATCTTCATGATATCATCGAATTGTTTGATGCATTGATACACAAGTAGTGACGTATACCACATCACGTTGAATTATAAATTCACATTTCGCAACGTGCCTGTAAAGTTTTCTTTCCATCACGTTAATCAATTCCTTTTCCCTTGACATTGATCGCTCTCGATGCGTCTCATTGGAACAGTTTCATTGTGAATACATTTGATACCTATCAACGCTATAAGTAGAAGAAACGAAGTCTCATAAAGTACATATTAAAAGTTAAAAAGTACCATTAGTTATTAATCAAGAATGTCGTATACAAATGACTGATCATACATTCGTCAAATACTTTTTATTTATCATGCCGCCAAACGGAAAAAAAAGTAAAATCTCTTAAATTCTATGAGTACTATCACATATCACTATTAACAGTTTCGTATAAATAAATAATCATCACATATCATTCGAATATTTCCTGTTGACCACGTTTAATTCAACGGTAGAATATTGCAAGTGCGTACGATGCTGCGCGACGCTTCTCGCCCTCTTATTGGCAGAGTGCGCCAAGCCACGTGACGACCACGGGGACGCGCATGCGCAGTGAGGCGTGCGTTGTGCGGGAAGAGCGGATCGAGCTCCCGCCACCTCTATCGCGGTGACTAGTAGTGTAGCTCAGCTGTTTCTGTTTACTAAACAAAGGAGCCAGAAACCAGTTCAACGGTGGACGGCGAGCGGGACACGTTCGTGTGTCCGTCAGCGACACCACGCATCTTTTCTAACCCATTTTTTTTTTTTTTTGACCAACCGACAGACCGATCTCGCTACATGATCGTAGACGAAAATCGCGAGTGCATCTAACCAGGATATTTCTCCAGGGAGCCTCGTCGATTGCCAACTGACCGGATATCCGAACGATATCGGAGGACCAAAAGCAAAACGAGGAAACAGTGAGTCTGCCTACTCGTACAAAATAACAGTCTGTCGCACGCTTAGTGATCCTTGACCCGATTCTCTCGTGATATTCTTGTACTGCGTCTTCGTTCCGTTCTCATTCAGTCTTTCCAAACTCGTACCCGACGATCGATTCACGCCAGGTAACACGCTACTTGATTTATTTCGTTCCAGTTGTAGTACAAATGTTTCATTAATCCCCGTAACTAGAATCCGAGCTCGAGGTCCCCCCTGTTGCAAGATTCGGACGTGTTGCGCATTGAAAGACTGTACGATGTGTCAAAGGCATAATTGAGATGTAGGTAACTATAGCAGAATGTACATGGCGATCTCTTGTACGTTCTCTTCCGAGGTAATCATTTTTCTTCAAAGATTCCGAAGCAATCGTGCACTCGATGATAGATTCATGGTAATTTTGCTGCGACTTGCTCGAACCTTACATAATCATTATCAGCTGTGTACGCGCGCGCAATCTATTACGCTTCTGAATTGTGTGTTTTGACAGCTGTTAGCCTCGCATTTTCCGGTTTTATTCCGTCGTTTCGTTGTTCTCGCGTCATTTCTTTACTCAGTCCATTCGAGTTTCGATAAAAATCCAAGTGCAAATTCAATACATTGCATCGTGAAATTTGTTAAGGGCTGGTTTAGAATGCGTTAAGGAAAGGCCTGATTTATCGACACAGCGGAGGCAACGACATTGGTCACAGATTATAGGTGTCGTTTAGATATAATGTATTGTCTCAATAAAAATATATAAACGAAAGGTAATTAAGTCACCAGAAGTGAAGAGCAAATTAAAAGTTTCTTTATTAACCTTCAGAGTATATTTCACCAGACACTGAAGTCGAATGATAACAGCGTGAAAAATGATTGGACAAAGAGGAACTAATCGTGAGAATTGCGTCGTTTACTTGTCTACTAGTCTCAAGGCCAACGCAATTGAAAGGAACAGTACTTTATCACGTTCGTTCGGGCATAAGGAAGCGCGAAATTTATGCAGCATTTAAACGGCAGCGTTTCGAATGCAGATTTTACGCTACCAATTTCTCATTCCTTTGATTAACTCGTTGCCCTTCCTATTTGGAAATTATTAAAAGCTACGTATACGATTATCCCAAGACGAGAATTTCTTTTAATCGAAAAATACAACCATTTTGTAGTTTAAATACATTTTTCGATTAAAAACATTGAAAATTAATTAAAATCTGTAGCATGTAGTATGTATATACATACATATAATACAATATGTAGCATATAATTTTAAGAAGACAAACTAGGCAGCTAATGGATCAGTCATGTTTTTAATGCTTAATTTTTCTTGAAAAAAGATTCGTTCATCAACAAAATATACACGACTGAAAGCTTTCTAATTTCAATTGCATTGTGAAATCAATTAAACATTGGCGATAACGCGTCGTTGTGTTTTTGTGAAAAATTAGCCTCTTTGAATGAAAATCTCCGTTTGGAAGAATTCTATCAACTATTTTATCCGCTGTGCTTACGGAACACGCAAATTATGTAAACAAAGGCGATTCAACTCCACGAATAACGCCTGTGTAAAATATACGATTACAGCGAACGCGTTTCCACACCAAAAATATTTCTGTAAATAGATGATTAGAAAGCAGCGTGTTCAGTCATGCTTTATTTAATCAGTTTACGATCTTTTAATTCACTCTCAATTATCAGAAAGGCGAACTTGTCACGTAAAACATATCAATATTATCAGTATCAACGAACGTGTATATATCACGTGTGTATATGAACGAAAATATTTTTCCGTATTTAAAACGCTACGAAATGGGAAATGGTTAGCATATTTATATTCGTTGGTATAAAAATATCAATTTTGTTTCATTTTATTATCTTTCATCTATCGACAAATCTCCTAAAAATTTTTTTCCACGAATGATTTTTCCAAATAGACGAATAATCATTTTTTTTTTTTTTTTTCGTTATTTTACGTTAATAATGTTCTCGCTGAATGTGTTTTTATATCTTCAGTCGCCGTTTAAAATCGAAAAATTCCTTTACAGTGAAAAAGAAGACGAGGACAAAATGTACTAGAGTTTCGGAGAAAGTGAGATTCCGCTTATCGGGGAAGCTTCCAATTTGAAATGATCACGGAGATTCAGGGAGATTGTTTTGTTCACATTAAATTGTTGAGCCATGTCGTGCGAGCGACCAACCATCGTGAACCATCGCCGTCAGTTCAGAAGGGAGAGGCCCTGATACCAATGAAACGCGCATATACATACAAACTCTTGCACGACCGGTGTATCAATGTGTCTCTCTCTCTCTCTTTCTCTCTTTCTCGGTTTTCACACACACGTCGATAATTGCCGCTCACCGATGCGAGACACGCTCTTAAAAGCCGAGAAATGAACAAAGAATAGGTGCATTGCGCGCATAGAGTTTCCCAATCTCGTGCTTCAGCGTGTGTGTTACGATTCAAAAGAAAAAAAAAAAAGAATGATGATACTCCTTAATATTTTTTAATATTTTCTAGAAGGTGATGAGTAACGAAAGCGATTAAATATATCTTTATGATTCTTCTCGTTGACTAATTCAATTAACCTTGAATTATCTGTATGAATAATTATATAAAGTATTATTATCGTTTCAATGGTGAAAATACATATACACGTGGCAAATAAACGATTTAATAGGACAGAAAGAAAACGGGTTGGGAAACGCTGACGTGTATTCTCTTGACACTGCTTGGCACTGCGTGTGTTACACGATGCAGAGATAGATCTGCTAAGCGTATATCGTAAATACATTGATGTAGAGGTGTATTGCTGTAAGTGCGTGGCTGATATATCTATACACGTGCATAGTGCGGGCAGAATGAACGGCAACCTTGGGCAACCGAGTAATATTCCGAGAAGCGGGAGAGCATTTGCGCAGTATGTATACCACCAGCCAGCAGCGACTTTCGTCGATATTTCCTTCTACTAGCTTCGTTCTTTCTAGCTTTACTCTTTGAGCAAAGAATAGATCACCATCATCGATTTCCGCAGTAACTATTTGAGTATAGCCGAACACGATCTTATCTTTCTCTCTCTCTCTCTCTCTCTCTCTCTCTCTCTCTCTCTCTCTCTCTCTCTCTCTCTCTCTCTTCGTTACAAAAAAAAAAAGAAATTATACAATGTTTCATCTCTCATTTTTTATCNTCTCTCTCTCTCTCTCTCTCTCTCTCTCTCTCTCTCTCTCTCTCTCTCTCTCTCTCTCTCTCTCTCTCTCTCTCTTCGTTACAAAAAAAAAAAAGAAATTATACAATGTTTCATCTCTCATTTTTTATCCCGCCCCCGGCTAGAAAGTATCGTTCACCATTTATCATTTCACACCGCTTCAATGAAAATCATTGTGGAAAAGTTATGGGAGAAATGGAACCAATTTCGAGTTTGTTTCCGCTTCATATCTCTCGCGGTAACTTTCTAAGTCTTGAAAATTACCTGTCTAAACAGGAGGAAGTAATACGACTATTATTGGCTACAATTTATTCCTTGCGATATTCCTGTGCCTAAAACAGAGAAAAGGATCAAAGTAAATTGAAAGCGAAGCGTTTTGATTGACGCAGAGATTCGATTCTCAGTACATTTTGAAGTTCGATACCTTTCTCCTCGAAGCTAATCACTTGTTGGAATTCACGCGCGAAACGGTGCCTGTCTTTCCAACTGACCCACTACTCGGACAGCTTCTGCTTGACATTTCGTAATAGTCGTGTATATTTAGCCGTTACCACGTGTAGAGGTAACGCGCAAATTTCTCTAATATCCAGAGAGCAAACGGTTGTCAGCTGTTTTAGTTTAACTTATTAACGTCGTAATCGTTTTGTTCAGTATTTCCAGTATTTCGCGATATATTATATATATATATATATATATATATATATATATATATATAATGTTTTAATTTAATTCTTTTATTTTTAGTTAAAATTTTGAACACTTGAATTTCTGAATATTCGAATATGCATTGTTGAACATTTGAATGTTTAAATTCAATAAATTCTTCGTAGTTCTTACAGTCACCGCCAGAGGGACAAGATACGCACGCTGCGTCAGCACTTCAAATATCGTAAAGCTAACCTTTCTCTTTTTTTTTTTTAGACGGTTTTTGGTTTGCTCCTCAAACTCACTCCTTGCAATTCGTACGGTTAATTTTACGAGCGCAAATAAAATCAGGTACACATAAAATCATCGGCCCGAGGAGAAAGCAACGAGTGTTCGTATTTAGCATTGTTACCCCGCTCCGACTGTTAGACTAGTTAACAAACGAGTTGCGACTGCGTGATGCAACCCGAGGCATTGTGTATAACCTCACTAAAATCGGTTTGTATATTGGTTGCTAACTCGCGCGTTTCGTTGTACTTACTATCAAGATTTCAATATGAAATCATGCTTTTGAAAATTTCCTAACGATACAACGAATTATTTCCAGACTTTGATCGAACAAATGAGCCGTTCCTGACCTATGTTTCCTAATCCTGCCCGAAACGGAAATACCGCGAGGGATCTTCCCAAGCCATCCAAGGGTATCCAGTGATTAATTGCATCGACTTGTTGTTCCGATTCCCCGTGCAATCGTCAGCTATGGCAACGCGAAATCTTACGCACCACGTTCGCATTTAGGACGTTAGACTCGAATGCTTTAAGATCACACTTGAATCGAGGATCTTGAAAACATTCAGATTAAACGGTAACGTCTACGTTCAACTAACTATTATACTATTATAACTTTATAAATTTGCAACGCTTTAACGATTCAGAACCAGTATAATACCAGTCATCTATAGTATTGCAGAGATAAATACTTGAAGCAACTTTGACTCGTCCTCTACAGCTTCGATCCTCGTGATGTAACGTAACCAAAATATTCTATATCAATACGGACCGAAGATATAAAATCAATCTTGAGTATCCTCAACTATTCGTCAATTATATGCAGTATCTGTTAATTGCAATTATATCCAGGCTTGCCATATATATTCATCATTCATCGTGCTATCAAGAAAATAGTGTAGAAACTAGGAGAGAAACCGATTACGCTTTCTATATATCCCTTTGCCCTCGACAAATTTTTTTTGCATAAGCAATTTATATTTACTTCAAGTAAAATGACATGGCATTGGATAATAATTATTCAAATGATGTCCAGCACGAAATTTTGTTGACTGCATATCTTTCCAACATCGTGATGTCGTTTAAATCTAACCTCTTGCGCTGGAATGACGTGCCACGCACGTCGAGAATTTTTTGTTCCCAGAATTGCAATATTTCCTCAGTTTTAGGTATATTGAAATATAACTCGGGCAAAACAGATAATAAATTGATTACTTCTTAGTCATTTTTATCCAATGATGTACCACAATGAATTCGAAAGGAAGGCGAATTATTGTATACGGAAATTTGGTCACTCGTTATGGTCCGCAATCAGTTGCCAGCGCAAGTGGTCAAAGCAATGCGGATTTACTAAGAACAATAATATAACAGGAGTCGATGATACATAGTTTCAGTCCTTGGAAAAATAATATCGTCAGTTTTTTAAAAACAGCAAGCAGCAATAAGAAACCTAGTTTATGTGAATTATTCCAATGAAGTGTCAATTGACTTCGGGGCTGTCTTCGGGAAACTTCTTCCCCTGGAAATACCTTTTGTTGTTCATACGTCGTATATTTCACTCTAGGCGTCTGTTCAGATATCACACTATTATACGTCGCATCGTACAACACCAAATGTATGCGTAAAAATGAGGAGGTCCGAGGTGTTAGCTAGATTTAATTACGATGTCCCCTCAGAAGGTAGAATCGAGTGCAAATGATTAAAAGCGGTGTAATCTGTTCGAAAGCGACTCGAGCACATCGCTGGGTAAGCCTTAGCTTTAGCCACGTATTGTAGTGCACACCGCGTTGATTCTAGCGAGCTTCTCGCTGGCCGGAGAAAGTTAATTTCGCATGGCCGTTGAACCGATATCGCGATTACGTAGGGGAAGCCTACGGGGAGTATAATGCAACAACGACTATTATGCCGGTCCACTGCCGTGCGTCGAGCGTATCGCCGCGGACCTTTGTCCGCCACCGATTTTCCACGGGGATGAAACTGTTGCGTGCGTCCTCTCCCCTTCGTGAACAACGTCGGACAGACGGGACGCTAGTTTTCAGCTTCAGAACGTTGCCTCGCGATGGTAACGAGGTAAATTTGCCGTTAGAAAGCGCGAGTACGGCAACAGATACGAGTAGGATTGTTGGTATCCATCTCTCTCAGGGCAGTAGCGAACCACGGCTGAAACGTTTCGCGTTAAATGAAAACGACTCGCGAGTTGGCCGGTCTCCAACACACACAAACACACACACAGAGTTTTCCTTTCGGCCGCTGGCACGTCGGATCTCCGCCAAATTGACGCAACGTTTTCCTCCTGCTCGCCCCGTCGTCTCTCCGCGCGAGATATTCCGTAATCGTCCTCGTCGCAGTTCGTTGCACTTGTACGCTTTTAGTCTTTCCTTCTCTCCGCCTTTTCGAGTAGAAACTGCCGCATTCCATTTCACGGTTCCTATGCTTCTCCTTCTACCGTCGTTTTCCATTCCATTCCGCGTATCATCCTCCCTGTCGCGCAGATTCGACAGAGAGTTAATTCGACGGTAATTGAGAGTACAAATACGATCCGTGTCGTGGATTGCTCTTACGAAAGTGTTAGTTAATTTGAATAGTCGCGATTCACTGTACACTCGTAACGACCCATGTAATTCAGTGTTCGGTGAAAGTCTGCACGCGCTCCGATCGACGGTCGGTTGTAAAACGATTTCGTCAAACCTGCAGCGTAGACTGATAGATTCTACAGATTCTACGTAACCGTAGTATATACAAAAATAAATGTTGCTCTTTGTCGTGACTGGGAGCAGTCGATCAAATTTATTTATATCTAACGAACAGTTGGCAAAATTAATAGCATCAACTACTGCTTTTATCAACTAACTAAGCACAAGATAAAAGTTAGAACTGATTTTACACAATTGCAACAAGCGAGTGTCTAAATGTTAAACGAGTGGCAGTTGAAGAACAACTTGCTCTCAAACCTGCAGCATAGGCTATAGAATCGATTCTACGTAACTATAGTATATACAGTACAATCCTACTGTTCTTTGTTGTGACCAGTCGATCAAATTTATCTATATCTAACGAACAGTTGGCAAAATTAATAGCGTCAACTACTGCTTTTATCAACTAAGCACAAGATAAAAGTTAGAATTGATTTTACACAATTGCAACAAGCGAGTGTCCAAATGTTAAACAAGTGGTAGTTGAAGAACAACTTGCTCTCAAACGTGCAGTATAGGCTATAGAATCGATTCTACGTAACTATAGTATATACAGTACAATTCTACTGTTCTTTGTCGTGACTGGGACCAGTCGATCAAATTTACTCGCATCACTCAAACTCTATATGTTTATCTATATCTAATGAACAATTGGCAAAATTAATAGCGTCTACTGCTTAAGTATAAATGTTAGTTAGAATTGATTTTATACATTTGCAACAAGCAAGTGTCCAAATGTTAAACGTAACTAGTATATACAGTACCTATAGCTAATGAACAATTGGCAAAATCAATAGTGTCAACTACTGCTTGAGTATAAATATTAGTTAGAATTGATTTTATACATTTGCAACAAGCGAGTGTCCAAATGTTAAACGTAACTATAATATATACAGTATCTATATCTAATGAATAATTGGCAAAATTAATAGCGTCAATTACTGCTTTTAACTAAGCCCAAGATAAAAGTTTGAGAAATTGATTCTTTATATATATATACATTGATTTTATATCAAAAAGAGTTGATTTTATATATTTGCAACAAGCGAGTGGCCAAATGTTAAATACACAGTACTTATATCTAATGAACAATTAATAGCGTCAATTACTGCTTTTCTCAACTAACTAAGCCCAAGATAAAAGTTTGAGAATTGATTTATATATATATGTATGTATATATTTTTATTTCAGCCTCTTTGGCTTTGAAATTGACTTTGGTTTTTACATTGCACATTTCGCATTGCATTTACCCTAGTTTTTACATGTTATAATATTTACATAATATTTTTGTATCCTATTTTACTTTATCCTATACTTATATTTATCTTAACTATGCTGATTTATATATATATATATATATATATATATATATATATATATATATATATATATATATTAATTTTATATTAAAAAGAATTGATTTTATATATTTGCCACAAGCGAGTGTCCAAATGTTAAACGCAACTAGTATATACAGTACCTAATAATTCTAATGAATAATTGACAAAATTAATAGCGTCAATTACTGCTTTTCTCAACTAACTAAACCCAAGATAAAAGTTTTTTGAGAATTGATTTTATATATATATATATATATATATATATATATATATATATATATATTAATTTTATATTAAAAAGAATTTGTAACAAGCGAGCGTTAAAGAACAAATGTTAAACAAGCGAGTAGTTAAAGAACAACTTGCGTAAGTCGCTCAGACTATTTTATATCCCCGTTATATAAAATAGAACGATCGGAGCGCGTACCTTGTTCTTACAAGTTGCTCGTTGCATCGGTCGTCAAATTGTTCCGAGTGGCTCTCGATCGGCGGGGAACCAAGTTCGCGAAACGAACCTTTGTCCAAAGGGAGGTGGGGAATGAGTCGAATCTGAACTGCGTCGCGGATAGCGTGGGCGAAGCCCGTTCGCTCATAGAATCGTTTTCCAGCGACGACCAAGGGGACCAGTACCGGTTTCCCGTTTGCACAAAAAGACAATATCGCGACCTTAACGGATATGGTCAGACCAGATATTCCGCGTGTTCGACGTCGACCTCCGAGGGATCTGCTTTTTTTCCCTTGCCTCCTCTTTTTTTTTTTTTTTTTTTCTCTTCGTCCTTTCCCGGATAACAAAAGCCACCTTGTGCGTCGCCGCGCGCAGTGACAACTCTTTGTCCCCTTCTTTGTCGACCAATTTGATTCTCTCTCCTCGGATGTATGTTGACGATCGGGTCACGATGGCGTTTACGGTAGGACAGAGGGAGATGAGAGCAACGACGAGCGTGTGCCTGGAACAATGGTCGCGCTTGAGAATTTCTCGAGGATGATGAATAAGGGAAAAAATACGATAACGGAGGGGAAGTGAGAGAGTAAGTTCCAGAAAGTTGGGAAATTGAAGAGAAATTTTGAAACTTTACTTGATGCTAATGAAATTCTCCAAAGAATGAAAATTGTTTATTTACCAAAGTGTATGAAAGCGGGATTTCCCATGAGAGTTAGCATCTCGACTTGTTCGAAGGTTCATCTGACGCTTAAGAAGATAGAGTATACAATGTGAATTTTTGAATATTTGGGCCCTTGAACTTTTTGTGTTGACACTGAACGCTTCATGTTCAGATGACTTACGATTAATTTGCAGCTACCCTGGCGATCATTTCAAAAGATACTTATAAAATATTTATTTATGGTATTTATAAAGCATTAAAGCAATATAGTATAAATATATAAATATTTAATATGTATATATATACTAAAATATATAATAAATATACAAATATTTATTTATAGTATTTATAAAGTATTATAATATAGTATTTATAGTGTTTATAACATGGATACTTAATATTCAATTTTTCTGACAATCATAGATATTTCAAAAGATACTTGTAAAATATTTATTTATAGTATTTATAAAGTATTATAATATAGTATTTATAGTGTTTATAACATGGATACTTAATATTCAATTTTTCTGACAATCATAGATATTTCAAAAGATACTTGTAAAATATTTATTTATAGTATTTATAAAGTATTATAATATAGTATTTATAGTGTTTATAACATAGATACTTAATATTCAATTTTTCTGACAATCATAGATATTTTAAAAGATACTTATAAAATACTTATAAAATACTTATTTATAGCATTTATAAAGTATTATAATATACCCATATAAATACTATAAATATTCAGTATATATATACATATACTAAAATATATAATAAATATATAAGTATTTATAAATTATTATAATGTTTATAGTAATTATTTATGACATAGGTACTTTTCTGACGACCATAGATATTTCAAAAGATACCTGTAAAATATTTATTTATATCGTTTATAAAATATTATAACATAGTATAAATATTTGTTTGTAGTATTTGTGAATTATCATAAGTATTATAGTATTTGTAGCATTTATTTATAACATAAATACTACATTCAATAACTAACATTCAACCATTTTCAAAACCTTGCCACGAAGCACAATTGATCCACAATTTGGTGGAATTAAAAACGTTATTAATGTCAAATGCATGCAACGAGGTCTAAACACTGTGACAAAAGTCTAAAAGGTACGATAATCGGTTTCAGAATGCAGTAAACATGCCGTCGTTGCTGGAAGCGCTGGAGCTGAAGTACGGCAGTTCAACGACCGACTGTTCCCTCACCGACGAGGAGACGGAGTCGAGCTCGCCGAAGGCCGCCCTCTCGGTCAGCATTTTCATACCGAAGAAGTCACCCCGTCACACGGTGCCGGCGTTGCTCGTACTGCAGGACTGTGACATCGAGTCGGCCGGCAACGACGCGGAGAAGCTCCGAAGTAAATGCAAAAACGTGGAGGAGCTGGACCTAGCGCAGAACAAACTATCACAATGGACCGAGGTGTTCGGCATCCTGCAGCACATGCCGAAGATCAAGTTCGTCAACCTGAGTTTCAACTGTTTGGCCGAGGTGTTCGACATCAAGCACGGCAGCTACGATCTGTTGAAGAATCTGGTGTTGAACGGGACCAGGGTGACCTGGTCGACCGTTCAGGGATTGATCCGTCTGCTTCGTAACCTGGAGGAGCTGCATCTGTCCTTGAACGAGTACAAGACGGTGGATCTCGATTATCAGATGCCGGAGAGCAAGAACGTCTCGGTGAAGAAGCTTCACTTCACCGGGAATCCCGTTGAGGTGTGGAACGAGATCTCCAAACTGGGGTATATATTCCCGAATCTGGAGAGCCTCGTGCTGGCCGAGTGTCCGATAAGGTCGTTGGCCCTCGTAGACAATAGGAACTCGAACGAGGAGCCGTGTTCCAAGAATGAGCCGGAGAATCTGAGCGAGGACAATGAGAATATGAACAGTCTGGATACCGAGGAGAACACGTCGGTGGACGAGAAAGGGAACAGGATATTTAGCGAGGGGAAGGTGAACTACGACAGGTCCGAGTCAGAGTCGGAGTCCAGTGGAACGACCATCAGGTCATCTCACGACCCATTCAGAAAGCTTAGGTTCCTAAACTTGAACGGCACTTTGTTGTCCACGTGGGACGACGTGGAACGATTGGCCAGGTTCCCAGCACTTAAGTCTCTGAGGATTCAGGGCTGTCCTCTTTTCGAGGTAGGAGATCTCTTTCCCACCTGCTCGCGTGATCACGGGATATATATATATATATACCCCCGTTTATGACGATTAACACATTTGACTGGCCACTTGCATTGGCCATTTTAATTTTTGACACAGGATATTGTGAGATCTTTCTTAAACCGTGTTCACTTTTTTTTTAAAACAAAATTACTTTTATTGATATTTAGGTTTTTTTTTAACGCAATTTCGGTGTTACAAAATGAATTATACATGCAGACGCTTTGTCTGATTGTGAGTGAATTATCAGAAACGTTTGGAATAATCGTTTAAGTTCGCCATAATGTTTACGAACGGGAATGTATTTCTGGAACGGGCGAATCGACCGGTTGAAATGACCGAGGAGAGGAAGTTAGAAGAAGAACGAGCAGCAAAGAAGCCGCTAAGATGTAAAACCGTTAAGACAGCTTGTGATCTAGTATGCGCCACTTCGGACCAGTCCGTTTTAGCTGTATCGATGTAAACGTTGGCATCAAACCAACTAGTTTATATATATATATATATATATATATATATATATATATATATATATATATATATATGTGTGTAAAACTTTTGAAAGGAAGCTTTCCGCTAGATCATTCGCTGTAATTTTTGAAAACAAAAGTCGGGGGAATTAACTAGGCTTATCTTTCTCCAACTACTGTAATTTAAGGTGAATTTTATCTCGTTATTCACATGTATTGTAGCTTTAAGTAGGTTACACAGACCAAAGTAATCGATTGTAAATGTATTATGTATATATATGTAATTATATTAATAATTATAGTATATATAATATATACTATACTGCAATATACATAATAATGATAATATAATACACAATAATTATAATATAATAATATAATATAATAATAATATAATAATATAATAATAATAATAATATAATATAATAATAATAATAGTATAATACACAATATAATATAATAATAATATAATACAGAATATAATAATAATAATATAATACACAATAATGATAATATAATAATAATATAATACAGAATATAATATAATAATATAATACACAGTAATGATAATATAATATACTACAATATACATAATAATAGTAATATATATAATATATAATATACTACATATATATATATATATATATGTAGTATATGTAATTATATATATATGTAGTATATGTAATTAAATTTAGACAAAGCATTTTCAGAAATGTTACTGACTACTGTTGTAAGACTCGTCTGTTCAATTATTGTAATTGAACGCCCATCAAGAATGAAATCAGACGAATTGAAAGTTGCTGAACAATTGCAGAGTCCTCGAGAATACACGGAACACGAGAGGCGGCAGCTTTTGATCGCCAGGCTGCCAAATGTCGAGACATTGAACGGCGGCGGCGTGATATCCTTTCAGGAGCGCGAGGACGCCGAGAGGGCCTTCATTCGCTACTACATGGACAAGCCGGAAGCGGACAGGCCAGAAAGGTATAATTATTTCACACGATTCTCTACGACAGCGCTACGATCTTTATTTTACATTTAATTTACATTTAATTCCTGTTTCTCCATTTCTATTCCTTTCCCAATTTTCATTTCAATTCCTCGCTCACGTGTCACCATTTATTCCATTTTTGATCGAATGCTACTGAGCCATAGTGAGATAGAATCGTTACAAGAGTTGATAAAATAAAGAACAAAACGACTTTTAGAAGATATTTATGAAATACATTTGAGTAGTTGCAAGCTTCTTTTCTCTTAACAGAGAGTAGAAGTCAAATTGTACATGAGCTCATAAAAATTATGATATAAAGTGTACTTAAAATTATGATACAAAGTTCTGATATAAAGTGTACTTAAAATTATGATACAAAGTTTCTCGGTTTCCTAGTAAATCCAGAGTTTTCAATAGTGTATCCTCATTCATAATGTTTTATAGAACATTTTATATTCTTGAAAATCGCATCCAACATATTTTTTATGTTTTCAATTTAATCTTTTTCCATTTAGTATTTTTCAACCTCCTAAAAACCACATCCTTTAGATTGAATAGAATTATCATTATTTAAAAAAATCACTGTCTGAGCTAATCGAACACTGCTGCTTTAACAATAAATAATACAGCTCCTGTCTCATAATAAAATTTTGCTGCATAATGTTTTACTTCATATCAGTTTGTAGCACTTGAGCCACTTTCAAGTGAAAAATCTTTATCACTCTGTTAACCAGCTAATTTCCAGTGTAGAAACTCTCAGTGATTTCAGAGATGCATTAGTTACAGTTTGTTTAAAAATGAAATGATAACGGTAGATAAATGTAAATGTTAAAAA